>NW_023601543.1:54453231-54468923 GCF_014898055.3 Talpa occidentalis
AAAGGTTGAAGGGGCTAACATTATCTGATTTTAAGACTTACTATAGCTTTACTATAAAGCTACAGTAATCACAACAGCATCAAGATATACAAATAGTGGTATTGGCATCAAGATATACAAATAGATCAACAGAACAGAATAGACTGAAGAACTAGAAGAAGGGTGAGAGATTACTGACAGTGAGAGGCCTAAAGGCAAAATGAGGATGAATATAATGGTTTAACTAGTCACCCATTGACTTAAGTCATCTCTGACCCTTTCCTGCAACACATTTGTGCCTATGGCATTTTGCACATCAGCAAGAATATCTACAGTGTTAAAGATGATCAGTGTAGGAAGATCAGAAAGTGGCAGTTAAATGAGGGCAGGGGCTTTGGATGATTTGTTTTTATCACAACTGCATATGCAGTGTGTACTGCAGTGCATGGTATCTAGCAAGTGCCAAATTAACATTTCTTGAATTCATAAAACCCATGAGAGTCAATATAGACACATGTTTTCTGAAATGCAGATAGAATCACAGGTTCACACTTTTGCAGATACAGTCACATTTTAATATGAACTGATGTTTACCCAGTGCTGCCTCTGGGTCAGCATTATACAGAGTACCAAATAAGCATTGCTTCATTTTATGCTCCACCAAGTATAAACAATTAAGATTTGTTTTAGCAGATGAGAAAACTTGGGAACAGAGAGGTACTTTGTCCAAAGTTACCTCACCAGTAAGTGGCCAAGCCAGGATTTGCATCCTGGTCAGTCTGACTCCGGAACCTCTAAGCCTTACTGCTATGCAAGAGTCACACACACACACACAAACACACACAAGACAAGAGTGACCTTGGGACACAGAAAGACACTTTCTGGTGACAAGAAAGCCGGTTCCAAACCCAAAAGCATCCTGTGCATTGTATCTTTAACCCTTACTCACGAAGTCTCTCTCTCTTTCCATGGTTCTCCAGGCAAACGAGTGTGTGTGTGTGTGTGTGTGTGTGTGAGTGCGCACGCGCTTGTGTGTGTGTGTGTGTGTGTGTGTGTGTGTGTGTGTTGAGAGAGAGAGAGAAACTCAAGCCTGGGGTTCCATTTTTATTGGAACTGGGGTTGGGGGCCTAGAGTTTTGAGGATTCTCACCAGTGTATCTGGATCTAGCAACACTCACTGCTTTCTAAGGTCCCAGCTCCAGCAATCAGCTCACAGAGGTCAGCAGCAATTAGTGAACAGCTTTCTCTGTTTTGTCCACTGGCAAGCTCCAGAGGAAAATTCCAGCAAATTCCACAAGTGCAGCACCACAATGATTTCTGTTCCATTCAATGCCTCTCTAGACAAGAACTGGACCTCAGCCCTGGGGGCATTCTATCGCAGCCTAAGGATAGTGCCTACTTTTTATATCTGTGATCTCTATGTTCTTTAGAATTCTATACATCTTACTAGCCAATCCTTCATTATTCTAATCCCCTATTAGACATAATTCCTCATATATTAACTTCCACTTTTCCAATTACCATGTCATTCCTCTCTCCAGATAGGACTCAGACTGATACTGAACTGTCGCAAGTAGTGCTCCCAGGAACTATATATGTAAAGATGGAACCTTGGGATCGATTTGTTCATACCTCTGGCCTTGAGCATAGTGCTTGTAAAGGAGAAAGAGGGCTAGTAATCCATGGCATACAGTGGCATCACCATTAATCAACCTATGGTTGTATGTGAATTGCCAACTGAAGCACATAACTTGGAAGCCTGAATAACTGCTGCACTTGACCAGTAATCATTACTCTAAGAACTATGTGGGGTGGATTATTTTAAATGCACTTGAGCAGTTACAAAGAGAGAATGACAAGCTTAGATCCATTAACTTCTCAGCTCAAATCACAGTCTAAGAACCAGGGAGCTTTCATAATGCCTAAAAGTGGTTCTTATTTCTTCAAGTTACAGAACCAATATTGCTGAAAACACAATGTTGCACGGTCAGTGAGTTCTTATCTTGTGCCATGAAAGTTGAAGACACAGACCACGAGGAGTGAGTTTTAAAGTTTATTTAGCCACAGCAAAGCAGATAGCTTCCTGCAGTGCCAATCAACAGGCAGGGGCACCCAAAAGCACGGTACCCCTGAAATGCTTATTATCTAGGGTTTTTTATACAAAATATAGCTTGCTAAGGTGTTTTTATCTGCTGAATACACGTGTGGGGTGGAAGCTTGCTAAAGATTAGCACACAGGCAGTTAAAAATGAGGAAGCTTGCTAGAGATAAACACTCACAGTCCAAAACACAGGGTCATTACCCTCATCCCTCCTGTTCTTCTTATTAAGCATTTTTAAAAAAGATTTATTTATTTATGCATACAAGAACTGGGGTGTAGGTCAGAGGTGTGGAAGGTGAGAGGATTCACCAGACACAGAGTTGAAACAGAACAGGCAGAGCTACTGAAATACACTGCTGAGGGGAGCAGCGGGCAAGACAGGAAAGGTCTGCTGCACTGCCATGTGAGTCAGCTTCCTGGCCAGGGATCGAACTCATGTTTCAGTGGCTGGTGATATAGCACTGTATCTTTAACCCCTGCGCCACTGGGGAGGCCTGTGTGCTAATCATTAGCAAGCTACCACCTTATGTATTGAGTAGATTGAGGCCCCTTAGTGAGCTATATTTGGTATAAAAGACCCCAGATGTGAGCATTTCAGGGGCACTGTGATTTTGGGAGCCCCCTTCCTGTTGGTTGGCACTGCAGGGAGCTACCTGCTTTCCTGTGGGTAAATAAACTCTAAAACTCACTCCTCGTGGTCTGTGTCTTCAACTTTCATGGCAGGAGACAAGAACTTGCCAACCATGCAACTTTGTCTCACCCCCTGTTCCATTGCTGGGTATTTCAATAAATCCACCTTTTCTGTTCTCTACTCTGTCTCTGGTGAATTCTTTCACCACCGGGCCTCTGGACTCACCCCAATATTTTCCTCAACTACATCATCTTTTTAATCCATGGGGTTAGAGATTATGGTAAAAAGAGCAAAATGGGGCCTCCTCCCTGGTGGTGCAAGCGGTTAAGCACAGCACTGTGAAGCTATCAGCAGCCTCTGCAGCAAGAGTTCAAGTTCAATCCCTGGCAGGCCAGGGAGCTACACATGGCACAGCAGATCTCTCCTGTCTTGCCTGCTGCTCCCCTCAGCAGTGTATTTCAGTCAGTCTGCCTGTTCTGTTCCCCATTCTGTCTCTGGTGAATCCTCTAACCCCCTGCACCTCTGGTCTGTACCCCAGGTCTTGTATGCTTAAATAAATAAACCTAAAAAAAAAAGAAGGGCAAATAGAAATGAGCTTCCACTCTCTTCAACATTAGTAATCTGGAAGTGATAATGCACCTCTCAAAGAATACAGAGATTAATGGCACCATAAAAGACTAAACAAATATATGGGACAGACATAGGCAAGATGGCAGCAGAGGAGATGCCAGGCTCACTTTCTCCACAGATTTACAATCAAATTACAACAAAACAAAATCAACAAATCCTGAAAGATAAGTAAAAGACTATTATATATATCAGGAGCAATGGTGGGGTGGAAAGGGGTAAGAAAACTGTAATTAAACTAATTAAACTGTTTGCAGTTGTATTGGGCAGTGCAACCCATGAAGGGGAGGGCAGCTATTATAAGGAACCCACCTGTTCTTGTGCACTCAAGATCACAGGCCTGCATCAGGGACTTCGGGACCTGGCACTGTTAGGGGCTTGGGAGAAAGGGAAAGGTGCCATACTTGGTGCAGGAGTCTGCATGTACGCACAGCATAGGCTGCACACAAACACCATGCGATTTTCTGTTTTGTTTTTTTTTTTAACTAAAATCCCTGTCTTGAACTGAGATTCAGGTGCCTTAGTGACACCTGAGGAAGTGTTGGACATAGACACCATCAAAAATTAACCAGGTCCAGGAGAACAAGATGTACCTGGGTCAAGATGACCAAGGAGGCAACAACAAACTCTTGAGGCTTGAACAGGGACACCAACTGTGATGTGCTGTTCATTTATGATTAAGCATCTTTATTTAACTCACTAGAAAAAGGGTAGATGGAGATGAGTTATCAGAAAGGTTTTATGGGGTAACATGGCTGCCATTCTTTCAGCTCACTGGCTTTCTGACAATAAAGTGCACCTTATATATTCAATTTCTGTCTCTGCTCATTGGTTTTGTAATTGGGCTTTGATAGCCCAACCCTGGCATTTCTGGCTACAGCACTGCACTGGATAAGAGGGTGCACAGAATTGGTGTGCAGGATAGAGGGCATACTACTAGGAAGCTACATGAGCAAAGATGCAGAGTGAAGATTACTGGCATTGGCCTGAGGTTTCCAGTCTAGAACAGTTGGAGCCTGAACTGGCAGGTAGAACCCCAAGCAGTGGGGAGAGTTAGATTGGATCAACTGTTTCTCCCCAGAGAAGAAGCTACTATTTGTAGCCAGAGGCTGTGGTATTTGAAATACCTTACCCCCACACAGGGCCAAAATGGAGACAACTGAATGCTCTCACTAACTAGTGCTTAAGTACCAGGATCTTCGTAACTGGAGAAAGTACCCCTGGGTAAGACTCCATAAAGTCAAAAACAAAGAGAAATATTACAGGCTTGTAGTCCTGTCTTAATTATAATTCCTACCCAATACTACATCTAGTGCTCAGCCACAGCCAAGTGGTTGAGAAGAGCACAAGACTATATGAAACATTTTGGCCAAAAAGTGGGCCTAAGGGAGGGGATCACTGGGGACCCCCTTAACACAACCCAGGTACTCAGAAGCACTGTAGAAAATTTGAACTCGTGATCCACACTCAAGGTGACTTTTGGTGCCCTACTGTCCAAGTTTCTTCCTACCTACTAGCCTGTACTGAAACCAGTGCCCCAGCCATCTGAACAGGTGAAAAGGTAGCAGTCTGTGAAATAATTAACACCTAGGATCCAGGTAAAAAATGCTAGGATGGGCCTCCCCGGTGGCGCAGTGGTTGAGTGCTGGGTTGCGAAGCTGCCCGCGGCCTCTGCACCGCCGGTTCGATCCCCGGCTGCTCCCCAGCCACCAGAGGAGGGTCCCACATGGCGCGCAGACCTCTCCTGCCGCCTGCTGCTCCCCTCAGCAGTGTGCTTCAGTCCTTCTGTCTGCTCCGCTCCCCGCTCTGGCTTTGGTGAATTCTCTCGCCCTCCTGCGCTTCTGACTGTACCCAGTGCTTGTATAAATAAATAAATTTTAAAAAAATGCTAGGATTACACCCAGCTTCGTGTAGGAGAGGCATAAAACAAATTTATTATTTAAGAAAAGGAAACTCCTGGGCCTCCCCTGGTGGCGCAGCGGTTGAGCACTGGGCTGCAAAGCTGCCTGCAGCCTCTGCAGCATTGGTTTGATCCCCGGCCACCTGCGAGGGTCCCACATGGCGCGCAGACCTCTCCTGCCGAGCCGCTTCTCCCCTCAGCAGTGTACTTTGGTCCTTCTGCCTGCTCTGCTCCCCGCTCTGGCTCTGGTGAATTCTCTCACCCTCCCACGCTTCTGACTGTACCCAGTGCTTGTATAAATAAATAAATAAATCTTTAAAAAAAAAAAAGAAAAAAAAAGGAAACTCCAAGTAAGGAAATTGAAATGGTAATCAAAACTCTCACAAAAATCCAAGTCCAATACCAGATGGCTTCACAAGTGAATTCAAACAAACCTTCAAAGATGAACTAATGTCTATCTTGCTCAAACTCTCAAAAAAATGAAAAAGAAAGAATATTTCCAAACACATTTTATGAGACCAGCATTATTCTAATATCAAAATCAATCAAAGACTACACACAAAAAGAAAATTACAGGCCAATCTCCCTAAAGTCACAAAAAATCCTTAATACGATCCTAGGAAAGTGAATCCAACAATGCATTAAAACGATCATATGCCATGACCAAGTGGGATTCATACCAGGGACACAAGGACAGTTCAACATCTGAAAATCAATAAGTGTAATTCATCACATCAACAAAAAGATAGAAGCCATATGATCATATCAATAAATGCTGAGAAATTATTTGATAAGATCCAACATCCATTCGTGATGAAAACCCTCAAAAAACTGGGGATAAAGGCATATATCTTAACATAATAAAAGGCTTTTATAACAAACCCACAGCTAATATCATTCTCAATGGTAAAAAAATGAAAGTTTTTCCACTAAGATCTGGTACAAAACAAGGATGACCATTCTCACCATTACTATTCAACATAGTATTGGAAGTTCTATCTAGAGCCATTAAGCAAGAGAAAGACATAAAATCAACACAAATAAATCAGTTGCCTTCCTATACAAGAAATCAGAGAAGGAAGAAATTAAGGAAGTGAACCTATTTATAATTACACCAAAAAATAAATAAATACTTATGAGTAAACTCAACAAAAGAGGTAAAAGAGCTATACAAAGAAAACTATAAGACATTGTTGAGGGTCTCCCTGGTGACCTAGGGGTTAAAGTCTCTACACTACCACCATGAAGGCCTGAGTTCAATCCCTAGTCAGGGAGCCAACCCACATATGGTACAGCAGACTTCTGTCTCACCCTCTGCTCCCCTTAGCAATGTATTTCAGTAGATCTGCCTGTTCTGCTCCCCACTCTGTCTCTGGTGAATCCTCTCACCACCCCGCAACTCTGGTCTGCACCCCAGTTCTTCTACACAAAAATAAATAAAATCTTTTTTAAAAATTGTTGAAAGAAATAGAAGAAAACACAAAGAAATGGAATACTATTCCCATGGATTGGAAGAATCAACATTGTCTAAATGACCATCTTATCAAAAGCAATATACAGATTTGACTAATCCCAATAAAAATATCAATTGCGTTTTTCAAAGAACTGAAGCACAAAAGACCCCAAATAGCAAAAAGCAATCCTGACAATAAAGAAAGAGAATGTAGGTATCACACTTCCTGGACTCAAATTATATTACAAGGTCATATTAAATTAACACAGCCTGGTACTGAAACAAAAACAGACATACAGTCCAATGGAAGAGAATTGAGAGCCCAGAAATAAACCCACATATATATGGACAGTTAATCTATGACAAAGGAGCCAAGAGCATACAATGAAATAAGGATAGTGCTGGGAAAACTGGACAGCTGCATGCAAAAGAATGAAACTAGACCACTATCTCACAACATGCACTAAAATAAATTTAAAATGGATCAAAGACTTGTATGTAAAACCCAAAACCATAAAATACATAGAAGAAAACATAGGTAAAACATTTCATGACATAATCTTTAGTGATGCTTTTAGGGATTCATCCCCAACAACAAGGAAAACAAAAGAGAACATAAAGAGCTGGGAATGCATCAACCTGAAAAGCTTCTGTACAATGAAAGAAACCATAACTAAAACAAAAAGACACCCTACTGAATGGGAGAAAATATTCACACACCATATAGCTAACAAGGGACTGATATCAAAGATATACAAAGAACTCATAAAACTCTGCAAAAACAAAATAAATAACCCAATACAAAAACAGGCAGAAGAACTGAACAGACACTTCTCTGAAGAAGACATACAGATTGCAAACAGGCACATAAAAAAATGGTCACCATCATCAACGTAAGTCAGGACCACAATGCTATACCACCTCACACATGTGAGAATGGCCCATATTGAAAAGACCAGAAACAACAAATGCTGGTGAGGATGTGGAGAAAAGGAAACACTCCTACACTGCTGGTGGGAATGAAGATTGGTCCAGCCCTTAGGGAAAGCTGTGTGGCAGTGTCTCAAAACATTAAACATGGATTTGCCATTCTATCCAGTAATTCCACTCCTAGGTATCTACTCAAGAAATTCATAAACATGGGCCTCCCTGGTGGTGGAAGGGGTTAAGTCTCAGCATTAGGAAGCTATCCGCAGCCACTGCAGCATGAGTTTGTTCCCCCACCAGGGTGTTACCCACAAGGTGCAGCAGACCTCTCCTGTCTCACCCGCTGCTTCCCTCATTAGTGTATTTCAGTAGATCTGCCTGTTCTGCTCCTCACTCTGTCTCTGGTGAATCCTCTCCCCCTGTACCTCTGGCCTCTACCCCAGTTCTTGTATGCATAAATAAATAAGTCTTTAAAAAATTCATAAACACTAATTTGAAAGGAAACTTGCAGTACTATTTACTATAGCTAAATTATGGCAAAAACCTAAGTACCTCCAAACAGATGAGTGGATCAAGAAGATGTAGTATATATACACAATGGAATATTACTCAGCCATAAGAGAAAGATAAACACATGCAATCTGCAGCAACATGGATGGAACTTGAAGAGATAATGCTAAATAAAAGTCAGAAGGGGAAAGATAAATACCAGATGGTGTCACTAATATGTGGAATATAAAGTTACTAAACTAAGAGTCAGATAAAGACAAGCTTAAAGACTAACCCTTGAAAGCTGACTATAGCACTGAAGCATCCAGAGTGGGGAGGGAGTGGAGGAAGGGTAAGACAAAGAGGGAAGGAACTACAATGGACTCTGATGGTGGACTGTGAGTGAGTGGGTGGTAGGTGCACTACAGTGATACCTGATGGGGGTATCCAAATATTACCTCAATTAAAAATAAATGAATATGGGCCTCCCCTGGTGGCGCAGTGGTTGAGCACTAGGCTGCAAGGCTGCCGGCCAGCCTCTGTAGTGCCGGTTAGTTCTCAGGCCACCAGCGAGGGTCCCACAAAAAAAAAAAAAGAATAAATTTATTAGATAAATAAAAGGAAACTCCCTATTACAACTGAAAATGAAGAGACAGAACATATTGCAAATGCTGGAGCAAAAATAAGCAAAGACTGGGAGACATCTCAATCCAGCAGATCTGAGGATGCTGCCTGTGTTTTTCTAAATTTATTTATTTACTTATGCATAGAAGAACTGGGGTATAGGCCAGAGATGCGGGGTGGGAGGGGAGTATGAGAGGATTCACCAGAGACAGAGTATGGAGCAGAACAGGTGAATCTACTGAAATACACTGCTGAGGGGAGCAGCGGGTGAGACAGGAGAGGTCTGCTGCGCCATGTGTGTTAGCTCCCTGGCTGGGGATCAAACTCAGACCATGTTGGTGGCAGTGAGCCATAGCGCAAATGAGAGCTCTTAAGGTAGGAGTAGAATATGAAAAGCCTCAGAAGAATAAGGAAGGTTCTAGAGGTAAGGGCTACAAATACCACAGGGGACTAATCAAACACCTCAGGACTATGGGCAACAGGACATTCCAGAACAGTTATAACCATGCTTGCTAAATTAAGAAAACCCATAAGGAAAAAGGACTCTAAGATAAGGGCTGGGATATAGCAACTTAATTCTGGGCACAGAGACATAAGGCAGAGTGAACGAGACCACCTAGAACTAAACAATCACAAAGAGATTGTTGGGACTTTAGAATAATTAGGGAAAGAAGGTCTATATTCCCTGAGAAACAACTCCACTTCAGCTTCCTTGCCCCTACCTGGCTTGGTTCCACTGCCCTGGCTGTTCCACTTTATTTTTCTTCATTTTCTCCTTTCTCTAAACAAATTTGCCTCTTCTGGCTTGCTTGCCTGAGTGTCAGCAGAGTTTGTGCTGAGCCTTCGTGAGACACCAACCCATGGTGGTCTAGTGACTAGGACTCAGCATTAGCTCTGCAGCCTGGGATCCATTCTTTGCTGGGAGACTAGACTTGAAAACCTGAAATTATGGTATCAATAGTACTGAGATTTAACCCCTATGCCACCAGGGAGGCCCTGCCTGAGAAGTTTAAGGTAACAGTTATAACTTACATGCTTGCTGAATTAAGAAAACAATGGATGATGTAAAACAGGAACACAATAAAGATTGAGAAAATATGAAACCGTTACAAATAGAATTAATGTATCTAAAAATACTGTAAGTTATTTTATTTCATTTTTTAAGATTTATTTATTTATACATACAAGAGCTGGGGTACAGACCAGAGATGCAAGGGGTGAGAGGATCCACTAGAGAAAGAGCGGGGAATAGAACAGGCAGACTGACTGAAATACACTGCTGAGGAGAATAGCGGGTGAGACAGGAGAGGTCTGCCTCTCATGTGGGTTTCTCCCTGAGTGGCCAGGGATTGAACTCATGCTGCAGAGGCTGTGGATTGCTTCATAGTGCAGTGCTTAACCCCTTGCGCCACCAGGGAGGCCCATTATAAGTTAGTTTAAAAATATAACAATAAACAGGGCCTCCCCGGTGGCGCAGAGGTTGAGCACTGGGTTGCGAAGCTGCACACAGCCTTTGCAGCACCAGTTTGATCCCCCGCCGCCAGGCGAGGGTCCCACATGGCGCACAGACCTCTCCTGCCGCCCGCTGCTCCCCTCAGCAGTGTACTTCGTCAATCTGCCTGATCTGTTCTCCCTTCTGGCTCTGGTGAATTATCTCACCCATCCGTGCTTCTGACTGTACCCAGTGCTTGTATAAGTAAATAAATAAACAAATAAATAAATAAGCTTTTAAAAAATAAATAAAATAAAAATATAACAGTAAACAAACACAACCCATGGAGAGAATCAGCAAGCTTGACTATACAATGGGGAGGGCACACAAATAGCACAAGAGAAAAAAGAAAAAAAGTGAAAACAGCATAAGGGCTTGGAATAACCTAAAGAAAAGTAGGTGTGGTAATACCTATCACATCTCCACTTAACAACATTCACCATAACAGAAGAGTGTCTGGACATGTACCAACCACAACAGCTCAGACACCAGGCAGACATATCCACAATTAAGTAAGAGAAACCAGAAGTCATGCCCACCAGCACCAGCGGTACAGGGGTACCACAAACAGAGCAAAGTCTAAGGCTAACAATGGGAAGCAAGAAAAAATACAAATGATCAAGCAGGCCTTGCTGGGAACAACACACCACAGAAAGAAAGTCAACCTCCAGAACTTAATAATATAGACACAAAAGAAAGACAAAGAATTCAAAAAGGCCATGATGAAAACTATCAAAGAGTTAAGAGAAAATGCAGAAAGAGAAAAGAATATAATCAATGAACTGAGGAAGAAAGTGAAGGAACTGGAAGAGATCCAGAGATTAGTGGAGGACCTCAAGAATTCTGGGAAAAGCCATGAAAGCAGAATAGAAGAAATGGAAGAACGAATCAGTACTCTCGTAGATACAGACATAAAAAGAACCAAAAAAGAAAAGGAAAGAGAAGTACAAAGGAAAAAGAATGAAAAACACTTCGAGTGCTATCTGACACCATGAGGAAAGGAAACATAAGTTACAAGTATCTCAGAAGGTCAGGAGAGAGACCAAGGAACTGAGAAAATATTCAAGGAGGTAATTGAAGAAAACTTCCCAAGCATGAGGAAGGAAATGAAAATAGACATACAGGAAGCTAGAAGAACACCAAATTACCACAATGAAAAGAAAACTATAGCAAGACACAATAGTAAAGTTTCCAGAGGTCCAAGACAAGGAAAAAATAATGAAACTGACAAGTGTGAAGAAACAGATAACATACAAAGGAAAACCAATCAGGCTGACATCAGAATTCTCCGAAGAAACACTACAGGCAAGAAGAGAATGGAGGGACCTATTTAACAAACTCCAAGTCAACAAATTCCAACCAAGAATACTCTACCCTGCAAAGCTCTCCTTCCTCTATGATGGAAAAATAAAAATCTTCTCAGAAAAACAAAATCTCCAGAAATTCATTACTACTAAACCCCCACTTTAAAAAACATTACAAGAAACCCTAGAGCTAAAACCAGCAGAGGAATGAATAGAAATAATAGAACAAGGTAAGAAATAGAATCACAAAAAGGCAAATAAAACAGCAAATATGGATGCCAGTGTATCAATATTAACTCTAAATGTAAATGGAGTTAACTCATCAATAAAACCACCAAAAACACAGAGCATCAGGCTGGATTAAAACACAGAACCCAACCTTTTGCTATCTACAGGAGACACATTTAAATACAAAAGATAAACATATACTGAAAGTAAAAGGATGGAAAACAATCTTACAAGCAAATGGACAAAAAAAGAAGGTACGGACAGCTATACTTATATCAGATAAAATAGACTTCAAATGAAAAAAGGTAAAAAGAGATATAGACAGAACTACATTATGATTAAGGGGACAATACATCAAGAAGATATAACTCTCATCAACATATACTCACCAAATGAAGGAGCACAAAAATATATCATACAATAATCATCTCTGAAAACAGACATTAGAGAAAATACGTATGTAATAGGAAACTTCAAAACACCACTCTCACAATTGGATAGATCAATGAGACAAAAAATAAGCATGGATAATAGAGCTCTAAACAAGGACCTAGACCTCATGGTCTTAACAGACATCTATAGAACACTGCACCCCCAAAAAAATCTGAGTACACATTTTTCTCAAGTGCACATGGATCATCAACAGATACACTATCAAAATCATAGATCAAAATCATATCAACTATCTTCTCTGACCATAAAGGCCTCAAACTAGAATTAAACCATGAAAAGAAAGCAAGGACTCCTCCTACCTCATGGAGATTGAAACCCACACTACTGGAAAACCATTGGATCAATAGGGAAATCAAAGAAGAAATTAAAAAATACCTTGAGATGAATAATGAGGATACAACTCTCCAGAATGTATGGGACACAGCAAAAGTAGTTATAAGAGGAAAATATATAGCAATACAGGCTCCTATCAAGAAACAAGAAAAAACCCAAAGAAATAACCTAATCTCCCACCTTAAACAACTGGATAAAGAAAAACAAACAAACAAACAAACAAACAAACAAAAACAAAAGCCAGTAGAAGACAGGAAATAATAAAAATCAAAGCAGAAATAAATGAAATAGAAATTTTTAAAAAATCCAAAAAAATCAATGAAACCAAAAGTTGGTTTTTCAAAAATTAAACAAAATAGACAAACCTCTAGCCAGGCTCACAAAGAAAAGAAGAGAAAAAGCAAAAATAAATAGGATCATAAATGAAAGAGGAGAAATTACAGCAACAGACACAGCAGAAATCAAAGGAATAATCAGAGATTACTATGAACAGTTATATGCAAACAAGTGCAACAATCTAGAAGAGATGGACAAATTCCTAGAATTATACAATCATCCAAAGCTAGATAAAGAAGAAATAGAACACTGAAACAGACCAATTACAAGTAGTGAAATTGAAACAGTAATCAAAACCCTCCCCATAAACAAAAGCCAGGGACCAGAGGTCTTTGCAAATGAATTCTGCCAAACATTCAGAAATGAATTTGTGCCTATCCTACACAAACTAACTCTTTTTTTAAAGATTTATTTTATTTATTTATGCATGCAAGAACAGAGGTATAGGTCAGAGGTGTGGAAGGGTGAGAGGATTCACCAGAGACAGAGTGCGGAGCAGAACAGGCTGATTGACTGAAGTACACTGCTGAGGGGAGCAGCAAGGGAGACAGGAGAGGTCTGATGTACCATGTGGATCAGCTTCCTGGTTGGGGATCGAACTCATGCTGCAGTGGCTGTGGATAGCTTCATAGTGGTGAGACTTAACCCCTTGCACCACCAGAGAGGCCCTCACAAACTCTTTCAAAAAATTGAAAAGGAAAGGGGCCTCCCTGGTGGCACAAGGGGTTAAGCACCACACTATGAAGCAATCTCTGCAGCACTAGTTCAATCCCCGGACAGCCAGAGAGAAACCCACATGGTGCAGCAGACCTCTCCTGTCTCCCCTCAGCAGTGTATTTCAGTCAGTCTGCCTGTTCTGTTCCCCACTCTGTCTCTGGTGAATCCTCTCACACCCCGCATCTCTGGCCTGTATCCCAGCTCTTGTGTGCATAAATAAATAAAATCTTCAAAAAAAAATTGGGAAGGAAAGAGTTTGTGTGGGCCTCTCTGGTGGTGCAAGTGGTTAAGATGCAACCTATGAAGCTGTTCAAAGCCTCTACAGCACAAGTTCAATCCCTGGCCAGGGAGATACCCACATGGTGCAGCAGACCTCTCCTGTCTTGCCCACTGCTCTCCTCAGCAGTGTATTTCAGTGAGTGTTCCTGTTCTGTTCCCCACTCTGTCTCTGGTGAATCCTCTCACACGCAGAATCTCTGGCCTATACCCCAGCTCTTGTATGCATAAATAAATAAATCTTTTTTAAAAAGATAAACAGTTGGGACTATATAAAATTTAAAAGCTTCTGTACAGCAAAAAAAATATTAACCAAAACAAAGAGACACCCTGCTGATTGGGAAAAAAATTTCACACAATACTAATGATAAGAGACTGATCACAAAGATCTGCAAAGAGCTGACAAGACTCAACAAAAACAAAATAAACAATTCAGTCAAAAAATGGGCAGAAGAGCTAAAAAGACACTTCTCCAAAGTGGAAATGCAAATGGCCAACAGGCATGTGAAAAAATGTTCAACATCTCTTGTAATCAGGGAAATACAAATCAAAACCACAATGAGATACCACCTTACACCAATGAGAATGGCACATATTAAAAAAAAAAAAAACTAGCAGCAACAAATGTTGGCAAGGTTGTGGAGAAAAAGTTACTCTCCTGCACTGCTGGTAGGAATGCGAACTGGTCCAACCAATATGGAAAGCTGTGTGGAGCTTCCATATGACCCAGCAATTCCACTCCTAGGTATCTACCCAAAGGACACAAAAACATTAACTCAAAAGGACACATGCAACCCTGTTTATTGCAGCGCTATTTACAATAGGAAAGCTATGGAAACAACATAAAGCCCAAAAATAGATGACTTGATCAAGTAGATGTGGTATATATACACAATGGAATATTACTCAGCAATCAAAAAAGATAAACTCATGCCATTTGCAGCAACATGGATGGAGCTGGTAGGGATTAGGCTCAGTGAAATTAGCCAGAAAGAAAAAAGAAAAATATCAGATGGTTTCACTTATAGAAGGAATGCAGAAGAACCAAGTAAGGGATCAGGGAAAAAAAGTAATTATAGGGCCTCCCCTGGTGGCGCAGCGGTTGAGCGCTGGGCTGTGAAGCTGCCCGCAGCCTCTGCAGCACTGGTTCAATCCCCGGCCACCTGCGAGGGTCCCACATGGCGCGCAGACCTCTCCTGCCGCCCACTGCTCCCCTCAGCAGTGTACTTCGATCTTTCTGCCTGTTCTGTTCCCCGCTTTGGCTCTGGTGAATTCTCTCACCCTCCCGTGCTTCTGACTGTACTCAGTGCTTGTATAAATAATAAATAAATAAACAAATAAATAAATAAATAAATACATCTTAAAAAATAATTATAATAAATTAAAAACAATAAATCAGAGCCATTCTGTTGTTCTTTTCTAGATCTTTGAGCTTCGAGATTAGGTTGTTTCTTTGAGTTCTTTCTTGTTTCTTGATGTGAGCTTCTATTGCTATATATTTTCCTCTTATTACTGCTTTTGCTGCATCCCATACATTTAGGATATTGGTGTCCTCCTTGTCGTTCAATTCAAAGAATTTTTTAATTTCTTCTTTGATCTCCTCATTAGTGCAGTGGTCTTCAGTAGTGTGGTTTTAATCTCCATGAGGTAGGAAAGTTCCTTGCCTTCTTTTTTATGGTTTATTTCTAGTTTGATGCCTTCATGGTCAGAAAAGATGGTTGATATGATTTCAATCTTGGTGTATCTGTTGATGTTTGTCTTGTGCCCAGTATGTGATCGATCCTGGAGAATGATCCGTGTGCGCTTGAGAAAAATGTGTACTC
>NW_023601543.1:54469023-54614506 GCF_014898055.3 Talpa occidentalis
GACCATGGTCCTAATCTTATCTACAGGGCATTCCACTGATCAGTTTCTGGGGTCCTTGTCATACATTGGTCCTCAGCCCCCCGGGCGTTCCCAGTCATACCTCATGATGTATGAGTCGGGAGTAAGTTTATGCATCTGTCCTCAGTCCCCCAGGCATTCCCGGTCATACCTCTTGATGCATACCCTTCCCAGAGCACATGCTACATCATGTGGAAGCAGCTGACTTAATTGAAAGGTGGAATGACTTTGAAGATCCAGTTATGAATCTGGTACTGTCTCCTGTGTAGTCAATATAAATGGATTCTGAAAATCAAGGGGTAGAAGTATGAATGGTTTTTCTCACTATTATATGTAATAACACATTCTCAGGATTTTTGCTTGGCAACTTTGAACACTGCTAGTTTGGAACTCTAAGTTCCTTTGATAGTTAAGTTTATGTGTTAACTTGACTGGGACACAGGGTGCCCAGGTATTTGGTTAAATATTATTCTAGGTATGCCTGTGAGAATGTTTCTGAATAGTTTAACGTTTGAATTGGTAGACTAAGTGAAGTAGATTGTCCTCCACAATGTGAGTGGGCCTCACATTGAGTACAATAACTATACAATGCCGCAATAATTACTTGAAGACCTAAATAGAACAAAATGATTGAAAAATAGAGAATTCACACTCTATCTGACTCACAGTTTGAGTCTTTGCTTCTCCTGGTTCTCAGATTTTTGGACTCAGCTGGAACTACACATCAGCTATCCTGGGTCTCTAGCTCACTGGCTGCAGATTCTTAGGACTTCTTACCCTCCATAATCATATAAGGCATTTCCTTGTAATAAACCTCTTTATTAATATATCATATTGGTTTGATTACTTTAGAGAACCCTGACTAATACAGATTTTGGTGCTTGGAGTGGGGTTAAAGGAAAAGAATGTTAAGGATGAGTTTTCTGTGCCAAGGAGGAAACCCAGGAAAATGTTGAGATGCTCCCCTCTGGAGAGTGATAGCAAGCCAACCAGAAGCATATCACTACACCATACACAACCAAGTGTGCACTTGTTCACATGGTATGGATCAAGCCCTCCAAGTCATGATATGTGCCTCTGTAATGGTGTAGCTGGAGACTGAAACAGATCCCTTGCCCATTGCAATGGAAAAACTCAAGACCCAAAAGATCACCATCATCATTCATGGCTAGTTGCCACATGGGAGCTGTGAAGACTGGGGATAGGTATGCTTATCATCACTGACTGAACCGTTGTCATCTTCGTGATGATGCCTCCTCCCCAGTTTCTATTCTCACATTCTTTTAACATATAAATAATTAGCTATTCAGCCTACCCAAAAAATGAGGGTGAGTTTTCTGAATTTGTTTTATGATTTCTGGAATTGGCCCTGTAATTTGATTAAAGAGCATAAGGACATTTCTAGTGGTAAAGAGAGCACTTATAGTCCATGACAAGATATGGCAATAGAGATATACAAAATAGCTCCATTCAGTACAGATAATCAACCACTTATAAGAAGCAAGGATCTGGGTGACTACATATAAGATACTTTCAAGCATTAGCAAATTAATGAATATAATGATTGGCCAGTTGCTTCTAATGTCACTGGACAAATCAGTGAAAGAAAAGGATGGGTTCAGGGGTTTGAATTCCCACCTTAAGCACCACATAAATGACCAAAAAGATTCTATATGTGCCCTGAAGGACACCCTCATCTCCTATAACTGCAGGATTGAAGCTGTTGAAGAGAAAACTCAGAATTTCATCCTGCAACTGGCTGAAATACAATGCAAATTGAGCTCCCAGCCTCACAGGGTACTGTGTACTGTTAAAGTGAGGACATTGAAGGGGAAACAATAGGCTCCTGAACACTGGAATGGGTACCTGCGGGAAGACCCTAATGAAGATAGGGACATTGTACCCAAATTTCTGGTGAGTTCTTTGCCTCTAAGAGACACTTCTACAAGGGGACATACAATGGTTCTACAAAATTGGAAAGTGAGACATTTTGGACATTTGGGGTTCCTATGCCAATAAAACCACAAGCAAAAAAAATGGGGGGAATAGAGTTAATTTACTGACTAGAATGATTCATCTTTATTAGCAAGGGGAAATCAGATTGGTAAGACACAATGGAGGCGAGACTATTATCTGCAACACAGAGAACTATCTGGGGTGCCTCTTAGTACAGCACCCAAAAACAACCATGATGATTGAGGACTCAGACCCTTCCGAAATGAAAGTTTGTATGACTTCACCAGGTAAAAGAGAGCATCTGAGGTTTTGGAGGAAGGGTGGGGGCAATAAAAAATGGATAGTGGAAGAAGGAAGTCATGGATGATGATTATAGCTTCATGATCAACTACAGAAATATTATTGTATCTTTGCTTATTTTCTTTTTGCGTATTATCATTTTGTTACTTGCCTATGCTAGCCATTTCCTTTTTCTCCTTCCCATTTAAATTTCATATACACATAATTGTTAGAAGTTAATTTTACATTTAGTCTTTAGATAATAGACTATCAGTGGAACTGTGACCATAACCAAGCAATGGATATGACTCTTGTTGCCTTACTTGGGGGAAAGAGTGATAACTTCCTCTACTGTGAGACAAGTAGCTATATCTTATTAGATAAAAATAAAATTGCTTTGTTCTACAAGAATTCAAATATGTATAGAAGGGTGCACATGGAAACTGAACTGACTGTACCATTTGTTGACTTTTGCCTCTTGGCTTAGTGTTCATTCTTATGCTTGTTCTGCAAAATAGATCTGGTCCATTTAAATGTTTCCTTTGCCAGCTGGCACTGAGCTTTGCCAGTAGAGGGTACTAGAGAGATACTGTAAGAAGGAAAATGGTTTTGCTTTTGGGTGTTTCCAATCAGCAAGTTCCTGCAGCATACACAGCCTTCTCCAATACCAGGGTCCTAAAGCACTCACATTTTCTCTAATTTCTGCCTCTTGCAGTAAGTGGTGGCTAGCAGCACCCAGTGGACATTAGAGTTCCCCTGGAGCCGCCCCCCACCACAAATCCCCAGGCAGCAATTTACCTCTGGCTTCAGATCTCACAGCCTCTCCATTTTCTGGTTCTTGCAGTGCACAGGCAGTTAGAAGCACCCAGTGGTTGGCAATTTCCCTTGGTAGTTTTGCATCAGAGTGCCTCTGATGACACACCGCACCATGAATACCTTTCTTTAGCAAACTAGAGGATGGATTTCTGGCTATTTCCAGAAACTGAATTTTCAACAAGTTCCACCAGTCAATGAGCCACAGCGATATTCTTTGCAACAAGGACCAAATCTCAACTCCAGGAGTCAGGGTGGGATAGGGTCTTCCTTGGTGCTGTAGTTCATTCATGGTCATGATTTCCTCCATCTTCTTGAATGTATGGGCTATATGTATAATAGCTGTCTTAGTGTCTACTGATTCTATTATCTGTGTCATTTTCTATGGGTAATTTTTCTCTTCATTGTGGGTTGTATTTTCCTGCTTCTTTGCATGTCTGATATTTTTCTCTTTGATGCCAGATGTAAATTTTATCTTACTGGGTGCTGAATTTTTTTTACTTAAAATTTTTGTTGGGGGGGGGGGCTTGTTCTAGGACACAGTTAACCACTTTGATCCTTTTGAGATTTGCTTTTGTTCTTCTTTTATATTTATTTTATTTATGCATCCAAGAACTGGGGTGTAGGCCAGAGGTGTGGTGGGTGGTGAGAAGACCAGAGACAGGGTGGGGAGCAGAATAGGCAGATCCACTGAAAAACACTGCTGAGGGGAGCAGTGGGCAAGACAGGAGAGGTCTGCTGCACCATGTGGGTTAGCTCCCTGGCAGGGGATCAAACTCGCTGCAGTGGCTACAGATAGCTTCATCATGCTGACAACCCCTTGCACCACCAGGGAGGGACCCTTAAGTGTTTTTGTTTTTTTTTTTAAGGCAGCACCTGGGGTCTTCAGAGCTAATTTTCCTGACAGTCTAAACTTAATTTGGCATTGAGGAAATACCCATCTGAATTCTCTATTCAGTGCAGTGTGTGTGTTAGGGGTTTTTTTCACTCAGGCTGGTATGAAGATGAACTCCAGCCTCTAACAATTGTTCCTTCTGATCCTTTTCAGTGGCCTTTCCCGTGTCTCAGACAGTTTCCTCATATATGTGTGCTGATCAATATTCAGTGGAAGACTTAAAGGGAACCCTCTGGAGATCTCCAGAGTTTTCTCTCTGCAGTTCTCTCCTTCATAGTACTCTGCTCTGTCCTGTAAATTCTAGCTGCCATAACCTCCACTAACATTTTACATCTTCTAATCAGAGGGAAACCACCAGACTTTTTTGAGCCTGCACCAGAACCTAGAAATTCCACACAGTCGTATAGTTCACCCATTTTTTCCCCTTCTCCTAGGGATCATGGTCCCAAGTTTTCTGTTATTCTACATATTTCACCTGGTTTTTTTTTTGTTTTTTTTTTTAGTTGTTTAAGGTAGGAGAGTAAATGTAGTCCCTGTCACTCCATCATGGCTGAAAACAGAAGTTCCTAGATTCTCTTTCTGACTCTTTTCCAGAAACTTTGCTTTTTGGAACACACACTCAGTCATCAGCAGAATCCTTACATCCTTAACCTCTTTTTCTGAAGGCTGAGTTTGCCTTAATACTGCAGCTCTCTCAAGCAGTGAATTCTCTCCCACAGTTGTCAAGCTAATGATTCAGAAGCATCAGTGACCTTGCACTTCATGCACACCCCTCAGTGCAGGCTCCTGCCCTCCTCAGGAAGTCTCCCAGGTCCTTTAAGGCACAAGCATCAGACTACATAGCCTTGTATGCATCATTATTATGGTCTTCTCCCATGTCCCTCATCACTCTTTTTGAGGCTTTGAGAATTTTTTTTTTTTCCTGGCTCACTCTTACTTCTCTTGTCCAGAGTTTTGGTGATTTCAAAATCCACATTGAATGTGGATTCAAAACCCACATTTTGAATGTGTAATTCCAGGGCCAGGTCAAAATTTCCAGAAGGTCCAAGCCTTTTCCCTGGTGAGATCATAACCATACTCTATTCCACAACTCTTATGTGAATTCACTGCTATGAAGATGAATAAAGAGAACCTGGACTACTACCGAAGCACTGGGGAAAACAAGCCTGGCTTGGACCATTATTCTGCACATGGACCAGAAAAATGTACTGGATCTTAAGATAACCCTCTTTACTTGTATCGAATGATGACCAGTATACTTATCTTCCATCTCCCTGCTTATGGCAGGAGATGGCTTAAATAAATAACTTGACTGGTCTTGGAAAACAAAAATAGAATACATATTCCAACTCTTTGACCTCTGCTCCTGAGTGCTTCTCCATTGATATCATGTGCACCCTCCTTTGCCTACCCACTCACATCTCAATTTTGAGGTTTTCATTCTTTGACTATTCCCTCTTCTTCCAGTTAATTTTCCCTTTGTATTAGTCATGGTTCTCCAGAGAACAGAACTAGTAGGATGTATGTGTGTGTGTGTGAGTGTCTGTAGAGGGGGAGAGAGACGAAGATCTATAGCAACAGAGACACACAGAGATTTTTTTGTTTTGTTTTGCTTTTTTTATATATTTTTTTTAATTTTTTTTACATCATTGTTCATTTTTAAACAATATTTGCTTCCTCCCACCCCCTCAGGTTTAGTCCCCATAGAGTTTCCTTCCCCATTGCACCCGTGCACCATCACCTTAGTCTCCTGTGCTCCTGCCTCCTTCCCTCTGATCCCTCTCCCTCCTCCTCCCCTGCAGTAGAGACACACAGAGATTATAAGGAATTGGTTCACTCTGTGATAGAGGCTGACAAGTTCCAAGATTGCAGGGTCACTCAGCAAACTGGAGGGTGAAGGGTGCCAATGGTGTGGTTTCAGTCAAATCTGAAGGCCTGAGAAGCAGGAGAACTGATCATGTATTTCAATTTCAAAGGCTAGCAGACTCAGAACCCAGAAAAGTCAATATTTCAGTACATGTCTGAAGGTAAGAAAAAGCCCATCTCCTAGTTACAAGGCAGTCAGTTGGAGGAATTCTTCCTTTGCCACGGGGAGCATGAGCCTTTTTGTTCTAATCAGTCCTTCAAAGGATTGGATGAGGCTCACCCACTTTAGGGAGAGCAAGTGCTTTACTCAGTGTACTGATTTAATGTTTGGCCAAATATCTGGTCTACCTGAAGCTCAGTCAGATTAACATAAAATTGATCATCATGGGTCAACTTGGAACTCATATCAATCTCCTCAAACCATATTTAATCTCTAAAGGAAGACAACAAGCTTTTCCTTGTTAAGTCTTCTACCTAACATATTATAACTATTCTGTATACAACAGAAAACCCCAGAAGAGGAGATAAAGCCTGTGAGTGATATTTACTCTTTTCTTTGATGTCCCATAACTTAAATTTATGATGTAAAGTTATTATTTAAATATTAAGCTATAAAGTTAATATGTCACGTTACATCCTATGGGATAAGAAAGTGAAGAAAACAGATATTTGATACTCACATAAATGTATTCATAACAAAATATCTTAGTCCATTTGGTTGCTATTAGAAAAATACCATAGACTGGGTGTTTATAATAATAGATATTTATTTCTCACAGCTCTGGAGGCTAGGAGATTCAAGATCAAGTTACTGGTAGATTCAGTGTCCCGTGAGAATCTGCTTCCTGGTTTATAGGTGGCTGTCTTCCCATTGTGTCCTCACATATGCAGTGGGCGAGGGCACTTTCTGGGGTCTTTTTCTGTAAGTACACTAATTCCATTCGTGAGGATCTTATCCCCATGAACTAATCAGCTCCCAAAGGCTCCACATCCAAATGTCAACAGATTGGGGAATCAGGATTTCAACATAGGAGTTTAGAAAAAAACACAAAAACTTAGTTTATTACATGAGGAGGAAATATTTACAACTACAGCCCTCCTTTCTGTAACAGTTCTTGTAGATGTAGGTAGTATTAATAACCACCTTTGTCCATTATCCATTCTGTGTTCTCTATGCCTTCAGCAAACATCTCAGCTGGTTGTGGGTCTTTACCTGGTATGGTAACCTAAACCTCCATTCCTGGAGTGTCTGGGCCATTCATTACTAATCCCACCTGGATGAGGTTGTTGTTGTTTTCCATTGGCCTTAATCACAGGACATGGTAATGGTGACATATGCCATAAAGGATTTTCTGTATTCCAGAATATTCTTCCTTACCTCCATTGTAGAGTAGTGGTCCAAATCCCTGCCCTCCTTGGTAGTCAGGATAAATAACCCCAGGCAGCACAGTAACTTCTTTCTTTGCTTATTGATTTAGAGGCATGAGAAGCTCATAGTGGCCAGGAGGTAGAATGAACATCCAGTTCAACGGAATCCTTATTATGTCTCTTGGTGGGAGCATTCCTCCCTTTGGAGCTAAGACTGATAGATTAGCAGGCTATAAATTCACAGACATAGGAAACACCCTGTGATCCAGTCAAATTGACACATAAAATTAGCCAAGATCTGACATCAAAAGCAAAAACAGACAAGTGTGACTACATGAAACTAAAAAGCTTCTGCAGAGCAAAAGAAACCATTAAAAAATGAAAAGGGGCCTCCCTGGTGTCACAAGGGGTTAAGCACCACACTGTGAAGTAGTCCGCAGCCTCTACAGCACAAGTTCGATCCCCAGGGAGCAACCCACATGGCGCGCAGACCTCTCCTGCCGCCCGCTGCTCCCCTCAGCAGTGTACTTTGTCAGTCTGCCTATTCTGTTCCCCACTCTCTCTGGTGAATCCTCTCACCCACCCTCCACATCTCTGGCCTGTACCCCAGCTCTTGTATGCATGAATAAATAAATCTTTAAAAAAAAGAAATGAAAAGGCACCCTACCAAATGGGAGAAAAAAATTTGCAAATCATATATCTGGTAAGGGATTAATATATAAAATATATAAAGAACTCATACACATTAATGGCAAAAATCCCAACAATCTGATTAAAAAATGGACTAAGGATCTGAATAGACATTTTTTCCAAAGAAAACATGCATATTGTCAACAGGTACATTAAAAGGTGTTCAAGGTCCTCCCTGGTGGCGCAAGGGGTTAAGCACAGCAAAGCGAAGCTATCCACAGCCTCTGCAGCACGAGTTCAATCCCCGGCCAGCCAGGAAGCTACCCACATGGTGCAGCAGATCTCTCCTGTCTTACCTGCTACTCCCCTCAGCAGTGTATTTCAGTAGATCTGTCTGTTCTGTTCCCCACACTGTTTCTGGTGAATCCTCTCACCACCCACACCTCTGGCCTGTACCCCAGTTCTTGTATACATAAATAAATTTTTATTAAAAAAAAATAAAACGTGTTCAATATCACTAATCATCAGGGAAATGTAAATCAAAACCACAATAAAGTGTCTATCACCTCACACTTGTAGTAGGGATATTATCAAAAAGACAAGAGACGAATGTTGACAAGGATATGGAGAAAAGGAAACTTTGGGCACTATTGGTGGGAATATAAATTCCTTCATCACTATGAAAAACAGGATGGAGTTTCCTCAAAAAATTGAAAATGGAACTATCATATAATCCAATGATTCCACTTTTGGGTATTGGATATTGGGAAGAAAATGAAAACAATAACTCAAAAAGATACACGCAACCCATGTTCATTGTAGCATTAGTCACAATAGCTAAGACCATGGAAGCAGCCTGACTATCCATCAATGGATAAATGGATAAAGTTGTGGTATATACATATATACCCTGTATTTACAGTCATCAAAAAGAAGGAAATCTTGCCATTTGTGATGACATGGATGGACCTTGAGGGCATTGTGCTAGAAAGACAAATACTGTGTGGTATCATACATATATAGGATCTCAAAAACAAACAAAACTCAGGGCCTCCCCTGGTGGCGCAGGTGATTGAGCACTGCGCTGTGAAGCTGTCCTCAGCCTCTGCAGTGCCGGTTTGATCCCAGCTGGCCAATGAGGGTCCCACATGGTGAAGCAGACCTCTCCTGTCTCGCCCACTGCTCCCCTCAGCAGTGTATTTCATCAGCCTGCCTGTTCTGTTCCCTGCTCTGTCTCTGGTGAATCCTCTCACTCTCCTGTGCATCTTGTCTGTACCCTGGTTCTTGTATAAATAAATAAATCTTTTAAAAAAAACAAAACCAAAACTCAAACTCATTGCTGTAGATGAGAGATTAGTGGTTGCCTGAGGTGGGGGATTGAGTGGTGGGTGAATAGGTGAAGGTGATCAGAAGGTACAAACTTTCAATTTTAAAATAAATAAGTCCTGGGGACATAATATACAGCATTGTGAGTATAATTAATAATATTTTGTATATTTGAAAATTGCTGAGAGAGTAGATCATCAAAGTTCTCACACAAGAAAAAATATTTGTGACTATGTGTGATGATAGGTGTTGACTAGATTTACTGTGGTGATCAGTTCACTATATACATAAATATCGAATCACAATGTTTATCACCTGAAACTAATATAATGTTCTATGTCAACTATATCTCAATTAAAAAGATTCAACATCACACCCTTCAACCACATTAGGACCTAGAATTTATTGACCTTTTCACTATTCCATACCTCTCCTGTCCTCACTCCCCTTCCTATCTGGCTTAAGTTCTATAGTCCACAATTGTTTGATCATCCCTCTCTTACTTCATTTAATTCATTCCAGGCTAACCTCTAATGAAATCATGAATGTAGTGATCATCAGTGGTTGCTACACCCCCAAAACAGACCCACAGGATATCACTGGATGTTTGTGACCATATTCCCTCCTGTTGCCTGTGACTGACAGTGTGTTTTGGGAGAATTTCTGTGACTGTGCACTCACTCCACAGATGTTTATGCATTGCTTAACTCTGTACCAGGCCATGTTCTAGCTGCTGGGATACAGCAACGGAGCAACCAGACAAAGCCTCTGCCTTCAAGAATGTCACTTTCAAGCCTCCCTGGTGGTGCAAGGGGTTAAGTCTCAGCACTATGAAGCTATCCACAGCCACTGTAGCATGAATTCGATCCCCGGCTAGGGAGCTACCCACATGGCACAGCAGACCTCTCCTGACTTACCCGCTGCTCCCCTCAGCAGTGTATTTTAGTCAATCTGCCTGTTCTGCTCCCCACTCTGTCTCTGGTGAATGCTCTCACCACCACCCACCTCTGGCCTACACCCCAGTTATTGTATGCATAAGTAAACAAAAAGAAATCCTTTTAAAAAAAGAATGTCACTGTCTTGCAGGATGGAGACAAATAACAAACAAATTCAGTCTACATGCCCCTTTGTTTCTTCTGAATGTGTATGTGTGTATTTGTGTGACTCTGTCTGCACAGGTCTGGTATGATATCATTGGGGTATTGCTGGATGTTAGCCTGCATGGGCTTTGCCCATGTGTATGCCCACACATGTGTCTTTGTGTGGTATGCGGGTCTCTATGTGAGTCTGTGTATTTTTGTGAGCGATTGACAAGCACTATAGTGGATGTCTCTGGGTGACCGTGCACGTGTGTCTGTCTGCTGTTGTCATATGTCAGAGTTGTGTTCCTGTTTCTGTGCTTGTGTGCTCTGTGTGTGCGTGCTCATGTGTGTTTTGTGATGCATAGCCACTGACTTAGGGGCTGTGCCTGTACTGGAACTTTTTTTTAAGATTTATTTATTTATGTATACAAGAACTAGCCAGAGGTGTAGGGGGTGATAGGATTCACCAGAGACAGAGTGGGGGACAGAACATGCAGACTGACTGAAAAACACTGCTGAAGGGAGCAGTGGGCAAGTCAGGAGAGGTCTGCTGTGCCATGTGGGTCACCCCCGTGGCCGGCCGGGCATGGAACTCTTGCTACAGTGGCTGTGGACAGCTTCACAGTGCTGAGTTTGACCCCTTGCACCACCAGGGAGGCCCCCCCTTTTGTTTCTTTGGCTAACAACCCTAATAGCCTCCTTGTGCCATCTTCTTTTTGCCTATAAAAACCTTCCACTTTGTACAAGTCCTCTGGAAGCCTTTCTACTACTAAATGGATGCTACCTAATTTATGGTAGTTTAATAAAGCCAATTAAATCTTCAAGTTTGATTTTTATAGCAGATTTCACACCTGGGAAATGGCCCTTCGAATAACCTAGAAGTCTCACATTGCCCTTGCAGATAAAGGAGACAGTGTAGGTGCTCTGGGTTGTAGCTACTGTCCTCCCCCTCTAGCCATAGAGGCCGGGAGGGAGCTTTTTCGGGATTCTCCCTTATTCTTCCTGCACAATGTCTCCCCCAACCCCAAATCCTCACACTCTTCTTAGTCTGCGCCTAACCTCTAGCAATTTGTCAAAATACCTAGTTTAATGTTCCTTTCAGCTCATATAGCATTCAATGACTTCTGTTCCAGTTGAGCGAATGCTCTGATCCCGTGTTTCCCTGCAGGCAATTGTTTCAGGATGGCCATGTGTCCTGTGATCTCAGCTCTCTAATGAGTTTACACAGTCATTAATTTGATCCCTGTCCAGCTTTTTTCTTGTTATAAGGATGGAAATGTCTATTCTTCAGTTCTATACATGTCTAAGTTGAAAAAAGTCTTTTCATTTATTTTTGATCTTAAAAACCTTCCTCCTTATGTTAGCATGTGACTGAGGGGTAACCAGGGACCCCAGAGTGTTAAGGGGTGCATGCTCTGAAAGGGATTCAACCATCTGTGCACACAAAGGCAAAGAAAGCATACTCTTAGTGTGAAAAATTTTAAATAGAATTTGTGTTCATAAAGAGAGAAGAAAGGATATTCCTAATAAAACTCCCCAAATTGTGCCTCCCTGGTGCTTAAGACGCAAACTATGAAGCTGTCAGAGCAACCCACACGGTGCAGCAGACCTCTCCTGACTCGCCCGCTGCTCCCATTAGCAGTGTATTTCAGGAAATCTGCCTGTACTGTTCCCCACTCTGTCTCTGGTGAATCCTCTTACCCCCCATACCTCTGGCCTGTACCCCAGCTCTTGTATGCATAAATAAATAATCTTAAAAAAAAATAAAACTCCCCAAATTACCCATCCCTCTCATGGGCAAATGCATAGCCAAATAGGCTTGGCTCGAAGCTAGGCTGAGGAGGGAATGGTTGCCACAAGTCTAAGACACCTTCTGATAAGGAACCACAAGAAAGGGGTTAGGCAGGTCCCAGAGAGCTGGGAAAGAAGAGGAGAGAAGAAATGCAAAATATAGAGCATAATCCAACATGAAGTCAAGGTAACAGCTGCCATTATCTCTGCCAAGGACCAGGAGCTGCCTCCCCACATATCTCTCACCCACATGTCTCTTCCAAGTATCTCTTCCAAGTGTCTAAACGTCTCTTCTCCTCGTGTCTCCTCCAAGTCCCTCTTTGGCAGTACAAGGGTGCAAGTAGAAGCCCAAAAAGCAAGAAGGCAGGCCTGCCTGCTTTCCATGTTATATAGTTCCACCTGGCCACTCAAGTCTGTCTCTGGTTCCCAATAGCGTCCTGCTCAGGACGCTCAGGACGTAGGCTTCAGGACATGCTGGGAGTTGTCCTAGGCACCCCAGATCTCTTCAGCATGAAAATGGGGGAGGAGTACATAAAAATGTTAGGGAGCGGAGTTCACTCAGGACATCGTTTACAGGTGCTGAGTTTGCTCCTTACTCCAACACTTACCAAAAACAATATGAAGTTTCCTCAAAATTTTAAAAATAGAACTACTATGTAATACTGCAATTTGACATGGAGAATATATCCAAAGAGATAATGCTGTTGCATTATTTACAATACCTAAGTCATAGAAATAACCTAAGTGTCCATTGATGGATGAATGGAAAAAGAAGTTTTGAGATAAACATACATATATACATTCATGCATTCATACATACTTGCATACATATTATTTAGCCATAAATGGAAATGATGGAGGACAAGAATAGAAAAGCTGAAAAGGAGGGCTCCACAAGAGCAGAAACCTGGCTCACACAATGCCAAGAGCGGAGGTGGGGGTTGAAGAGATTAGCATAGCCATTGACACAGCTATAGAAACAAAGATCCTTAGGCGCCAATGCCCAGATTACAAAGCATAAGACCCAAGCAGGTATCAGATGCTGTAGGGAGTGTCTAGAGCACAGACCCAAAGGTAAAGATATGGCAATTGAACCCATAGTAGAATCTCCTGTCCCTTTCAGATTCTGCATAGTTATCCAAAATGAGCAACAAAAAAGGCTCACAAGAAGTGAGCCCCTCCCAAAGGGAAGTCTATATTAGTGCATCTCTGCACTGTCTCGGAGCAGCAGTCCCTCTGACCACCTATGACTATGCAGGTGCTTTCTTTTCACCAGCTTTCTCCCTCTGCAGGGCAGCAGCCTTCCTGCCTGCCAGTGACCTGCACCTCCCCCAGCAGAGGCAGCTCTCCTCAGGGCTGCCCACCTGCAACCATGCAGGCCTCTCAGCAAACCTATCCCTTTCGGGGCAATCCCTGCCTGCTTGTGTCTACGCAAGTGTCTTTCACTTTTCTGCCCCTTTTTCTAAAAAACCTGCTCTTTAAATACCACTAACGTCTCTGTCTCGTGGAGAAACTTGCCTGGGGAACTTCACCACATGCTGTTGGAAGGGCAGCGCTGGTAAAACCTTTCCCAGAGTGAACCCAAGTACCCCGCACTCCAAACCCACTGACTCCAAAAACAACATCAAAACCAAGGACATCCTACTGTTTATGACAACATGAGTGGACTTTGAAGCCATTATGCTAAGTGAAATAAGTCAGCCATAATAAGACAAATGCTATATAATCTCACTGATATGTGGAATCTAAAAAACAAACAAACTCATAGAAAAAGAAGGGCCACCCTGGTGGCCTAAGGGTTAAGTCTCAGGGCTATCACTGCTATGGGTTTGATTCCTTGCCAGCGAGCTAACCCACATGGCACAGAAAACCTCTCTTGTCTCACCCACTGCTCCCCTTAGCAGCGTGTTTCAGTAAATCTGCCTGTTCTGCTCCCTACTCTGTCTCTGGTGGGTCCTCTCACCACCACCACCACCCCGCACCTCTGACCTGCACCCCAGTTCTACACAAAAAGAAATAAGTAAAATCTCAAAAGAAAAAGAAAAAGGGGCCTCCCTGGTGGTGCAAGGGTTAAGACGCAACCTGTGAAGCTATCTGCAGCCTCTGCAGCACAAGCTCAATTACCGGCCAGCCAGGGACAACCCACAGGGCTCAGCAGACCTCTCCTGACTCGCCCCCTGCTCCCCTCACCAGTGAACTTTGGTCAGTCTGCCTGTTTTGTTCCCCACTCTGTCTCTGGTGAATCCTCTCACCCCCCCATGCCTCTGGCCTGTACCTCAGCTCTTGTATGCATAAATAAATAAATCTTAAAAAAAAAAGAAAAAGAAAAAGATCAGACTTTGTGGTTACCAGAGGTGGAGGTAAGGGGATGGGGAATTGGAGGAAGGTGGTCAAATAGTTCAAACTTCCAGTTATAAAATAAATAAGTATTAGGGATGCAAGGTACCACACGATAGCTCTAATTAATAATGCTGCATGATACCTAGGAAGGTTGTTAAGAGAGTAAATCTGAAAGGTCGATGCAGGGGCCAGGAATGAGGACGCCCACACAGAAAAAGTCAAGATGACCCTTGACACCAGGACCACTGATACCATCAAACCTAAACTGAAGCCATAAACAGGAGAAAACAACTCGGCTCCATCCAAAACAATTTTGTTCCGCCTAAACCTGTTTTCCCCCTGCCAACTCAGTTTTCCTGCCTAAACTCTCCTCAACCTATAGAGACATCTCTCCTCACAACGAGAATGGCTTCACGGACCCCCACCTTGGGTCCGTGAGGTCTGCCCAGGGCGCAATAAATTTTCCCTTCCTTTGAGAAATTTAGCCTGGCTCTCCTTTTCTTTACCATGCCGAACCTTTCAAAATCTTTTTTTTTTAAGATTTATTTATGCATACAAGAAGTGGGGTGCAGGCCAGAGGTGCAGGAGGTGAGAGGCTTCACCACAGATAGAGTGGGGAGTAGAACAGGCAGACTGACTGAAATACACTGCTGAGGGGAGCAGCAGGCAAGACAGGAGAGGTCTACTGCTCCATGTGGGTCACCTTCCTGGCCAGGGATCAAACTCTTGCTGCAGCCAGAACTCTTGCTTAAATCTTAAGAGTGATGCAGTTACAAATGACTGGTCTCTCAGATAAGCATTAACAAGTTTATCTTTCCGTATTTCTTGCAATTTCCCCCTTGTTTGACAGGTTTGTCTTCTTGCATTCCAAGGAGAAGGGAGTTAAACAGTGGTGGTTGTAAAAAAGCAAGCTGGTGCCCACCGGTGTCCATGCTGATCCCCTTCCCCTCCCCTTTGCAGACCCTAGCCCATCTTCCCCTTTTTTTCCTTTGTATAAATACCCCTGCACTCTGCCAAAGAGCAGGACCGTTGTCTTTCAGTCTGCAGCCCTCCTCATTTGTCGACAAATTAATGAAACCACTTTCCTTTTCCTCAAACTGTTTCCTTTTATTGGCTGAGGGAAACTGAGGCTGGTGTTCACTAGCAAGTTCTCATCAAAGGGAGGAATGCTTTTTCCTTTTTCTTTTCTTCTTTGTCTTCTTTTTATTGTATTTCTATGAGAAGATATACGTTAGTGGAACCTATTCTGGTAATCATTTCACAATATATGTAAATCACATCATCATGTTATATGCCTTAAACCTATACAGTAATGTGTGCCAATTATTCCTCAATAAAACTGTAAGAAAAAAGGAAAAACAAAAAAGACTTCATTAAATGCATCACTGAAAAAAATTTCCTCCTTTTTGTTTATTTCTCTAGTATTGTTGTTTATTCGCTATTCTTTGTTGGTCTCAGTTTATCAATAACCAATATTGAGGCTGAACTAATCCTTTGGTTTTTATAATAATTGCAAGATGCCCTTCAGCAACATCAAGATTCTTTGATGTTGGTTTATCACTTACTGGACCTGGAAATCACACAACATACCTGGGGCAACATAGCAAGATTTGAGGGAGGTTAATGTACAGACATGGAGTTCTGCTTTTATTGGGATGGAGGGTAGGAGCCTAGGATTCTCGTGAATTCACTGCTAGTGAATTGAAAACATAACAGCAGGAATTGAAAGCACAGGAAGAGAAAAGCAAGTAGGCCAAATGATCAGTAACTGAAATAAACTAAGGTCTCTAAAACAAAGACTCCTCAGTGGGGGCTCTTTACCTAGTGTGTGGCTGGAAATGTGTTTATTCTAGGTAGCCCTCTTTGTTTTTTGTGTTTGTTTCTTTTAGTATTCATATTTTTATTTTGGCTATGGTCATAGAATTTTGAATAGAGAACAAGAACAATTTTAGTTTGTCGGGGAGCTGCTATTTTTATGTTGAAATTTACATAAGAGTGTCATAATTACCAATTGCATATTGCTTTTTAATACACCACAGGGCTACAGCACCCTGAACATCTGCAAAGCTGGTTAGGGCCCAGTTAGTACTTGGATGGGAGGTAGGAGCTCTCAATGAAATGGCAGCCTAGGCAATCAAAGCTTAAGTCAGGCACTTGCATTACAAAAGAAGAAAGAAAAAAACCACTGTCAAAATTCACACTACGTTTGCACTTAATATTCTTTCTAGTTTAGTCTTCATTTTGTCTCGATTTTTTCTTGAATTATATTACCACGTTGTTGTTTTTTTTTTCATTCAGACTTATGCTGTTTTTTTCCTACCTCACACCATTTCTTAATCTCTTCGCTCATTTCAAAATACTAGGATGAAGTTTTCACTTTGTTTTGCATGCATGTCTTTCTGGCATCCTCTCATTGTCTAGAGGGATGCTATTCTGCTCCTTATACTCTTTGTTCTTACAATAACTTTATATTAGATTTGACCTCCATTCTTTTATATGAATTTAATTTTCTTGAATGTTTAGGAGGCATGGTTCAGATTCACTTTTTATAACTTCATGGCTCTATAGCTCCCTCTTCTGTTCTTGTGAAGAGCTCAGACATAAGGAAACTTGCTTAGGAAGTTATCCAGGTTTCTGTTTTCCTCCCTCACTGTTATCTGGACCTTGATTTTCTTTTAACACTATGTTCCTGCTACTCAAGTTCTGTTCTACTCCTAATTTTTCCAATGTGGCTGTTTTGACCGTTCATAGATAGGGCTCAGACTTTTCTGGCTCATTCAGAATTATTCTTTAAAAAAATAATAAGGGCCTCCCCCAGTGGCGCAGCGGGTTGAGCGCAGTGCTGTGAAGCTGTCCGCAGCCTCTGCAGCACGGGTTCGATTCCCGGCTAACCAGGGAGATTCCCACATAGCGTGGCAGGCCTCTTCTGTGGCGTCCGCTGCTCCCCTCAGCAGTGTATTTCAGTCAGTCTGCCTATTCTGTTCCCCACTCTGTCTCTGGTGAATTCTCTCATCCTCCCGCACCTCTGGCCTGTACCCCAGTTCTTGTATAAATAAATCTTTTTAAAAATTAAAACTAATCAAAGAAACCAGAATTATTATTTACTTTTGTATACATTTGAGAAGTTCTATTAATAAGTTTTATTGTCTATATCGGAGAGAGAGAATGAAAACACTATAGTATTATACATTAAATTAATAATAGGGCCTCCCTGGTGGTGCAGGGGTTAAAGTCAGTGCTATCAAGCTTTTGCCAGGCACAGCAGCACAAGTTTGATCCCCAGCCAGGCTGCTGACCCACATGGTGCAGCAGACCTCTTCTGTCTCAACCACTGCGCCTCTCAGCAGTGTATTTCAGTAGATCTGCCTGTTCTGCTTCCTACTCTGTCTCTGGTGAATCCTCTCACCCCCTGCACCTCTGTCCTACACCCCAGTTCTTGTATGCATAAATAAATAAAAATAAATATTAAAAAATAATTAATAATAATGGTTATTATTGGGGGAGAGTAGTCACTGGGTAGATGGACAATGATGGCAAAATCTTTTCTACCACAGACCTTTTCACTTTCGTTTTTCAAGTATATGCCTATCACTCAAAAATTAAGTTATTCTTTAAAATGTGATTATAAAAGTAATAGAACAAAACATCAACCCATAAGGACAAAAAGAATTGGAAAGGAAAATTCTGGAATGTGTTTTCCAATTTGATAATGGATATAGCAGAGCACAGAAAGTTAAATTATATACTAGCAAGTGGGAGGTTAAAAATTAGCATAATATAAATTTTGTAATTAACTGCACCAACTCTGAGAGTAAGAGGTAATAAACAAAGATGGGTAGTTAAAAGCTTATTTAAGCAAAATGTAGATCCGCACATCTCCTGTCCCACTCTCTTTGAATATGGAAGGATATAAATGATCTATACTCAGGATACTACAGCCAACAACAACAGGATAAACTTTTTTGAAATGCATGTAGGACATCATTAACTATATTAATTATGCCAAAATAAACTATATCCAGAACTTTAGAGTAAGGTTAATATATTTCAAAGGATTGAAATAATACACAGCACATCCCCTGTTTATAGTACAAATATATAATAAGTAGCAATATGATAACTAGAAAATCCAGAACTGTGGCCCTTGTGGAAGCTGCAGCTCCTTCCACTTAGCTGCTATGATCAAAGAGGAGCCCAGCGCCTCCCTGGTGGTGCAAGGGGCTAAGTCTCAGCACTATGAAGCTATTGGCAGACATTGCAGCATGAGTTCGAGTTTGATCCCCTGCCAGGGAACTGACTCACATGGTGCAGCAGACCTTTTCTGCCTGTTCTGGTCCCCACTATGTCTCTAGTGAATCCTCTCAGCCCTTACACCTCTGGCCTATACCCCAGTTCTTGTACGCATAAATCAATAAATCTTTAAAACAAACAAAAGAAGCCCAGCGTGACAGTTTTCCTTGACAGTCGCATTCTGTTTGCTATAACTGATCTGCAACATTTTGGGTAAAGATAGTTCTACCTACCATTTCTCTGTTTAGAGAGAGACCTTCATTAAATTGATGTTTCCAGAGGCCAGCAGACATCTTCTGTTGCTGAAGTCTTACATGCAGTTACCTAAGTGAGACTTAGGAAGTAGTTTGCTAAAGCCAAGACAGTATGGCAGGGCACTTGGGAGGGGGTTGGATGTCTGTAATGAAAAACCCAGTGGCAGGTGGCACAGATCTTAGTAGTGCTTTGGGGCATTGCCCTGAAAAGCTTCAGGCATGAAGCCAGGACCACTGATGCTGAAGACCAAATAATAGGAATTGGAAGATTTTTAAAAAATCCAGAACTACTGGGAAAGTAAGTACAATATCACTAAATAACAGAAGAGTCAATGTAGAAATTAAATTAGAAAATATCTTGAGGTCCTCCCTGGTGGCGCAAGGGGTTAAGCACTGTGAAGCTATGCACAGCCTCTGCAGGGAACTGACACACATGGTGCAGCAGACCTCTCCTGTTTTGCCCGCTGCTCCCCTCAGCAGTGTATTTCACTGCTACAGCAGTGTATTTGCCTGTTTTTTTCCCCACTCTGTCTCTGGTGAATTCTCTCGCCCACTCCACCCCCACCCCCACACCTCTGGCCTACACCCCAGTTCTTGCATGTATAAATATTTTTTTTATTTTTTTAAAGATTTATTTATTTGTTTATACAAGAACTGGGGTGCAGGCCAGATTCACAGGAGGGTGAGAGGATTCACCGGAGACAGAGTGGGGAGCAGAACAGGCAGACTAAAGAAATACACTGCTGAGGGGAGCAGCGGGCGAGACAGGAGAGGTCTGCTGCGCCATGTGGGACCCTCGCCGGGAGGACGGGATTAAACCTGCGCTGCAGAGGCGAGGCTACGGACAGCTTCACAGCATGGGTTTGAACCGCCTGCACCACCAGGGGAGGCCCTTGTATGCATAAATAAATAAAATAAATCTTTTTTTTTTAAAAGCAGCTCTATGGCAATAAATTTCACAATTTAGATTAAAATGGGCCAGTTCCATGACAAACACACTGCTCTAAATGAGCACAAGAAGATACAATCAAGTTTGGGTCACAGTAAGTTGACCATAAAACGAGTGAGACTTCTGTCTCTCATCCCCCACTTTCTCTAAATAATCATGGAGGACTGATATTTCTTCCTTAAATGTAAGCTAGCATTCACTGGTAAAGCCATCTGGGTCTGGAGTTATCTGGGAAAAATGTTGAATTCAATTTATTTAATAGTTATGCAGCAAGTAAGAGTTTCTATTTCTTCTAATGTTAATCTTACTAACTTTGTTCAGGAAATTTGCTCATTTTATGTAAGATATCAAATTGTTCATGTTGTTGGGGCCTCCCTCAAAGGGTTAAGACACAACCTATGAAGCTATCTGCAGCCACTGCAGCACGAGTTCTGTCCCCAGTCAGGGAAGAGACCCACATGGCGCAGCAGACCTCTCCTGACTTGCCTGCTGCTCCCCTCAGCAGTGTATTTCATTTTTCTTTTCATTTTTTAAAAAGATTTATTTATTTATGCAGAGGTGTGGGGGATGAGAGGATTCACCAGAGACAGAGTAGGGAACAGAACAGGTGGATTGACTGAAATACACTGCTGAGGGGAGGAGTGGGTGAGTCAGGAGAGGTCTCCTGTGCCATGTGGGGTAGCTCCCTGACAGGGGATCCAACTTGTGCTGCAGTGGCTGCGGATAGGTTCATAGGTTGTGTCTTAACCCCTTGTACCACCAGGGAGGCCCAGCAGTGTATTTCAGTGGATCTTCCTGTTCTGCTCCCCACTGTCTCTGGTGAATCCTCTCACCCCCCACACCTCTGGCCTGTACCCCAGTTCTTGTATGCATAAATAAATGAATCTTTTTAAAAAATTGTTCATGTTGTTTATTGTAGTTGCTTATTTCCCTTCATATACCCAGAGGATATGTAGTGATGTCTTAATTTTTATTCCTATGTTAGTCATTTGAAATCTCACTTTCCCCTACTTGACCAGTGTTATACACATTAAGCAATATTACTCAGCTATAAAATAGATGAAAATTTGCCATTTGTGACAACATGCACAGAACTGAAGGGGATTATGCAAAAGGAAATAAGTCAGAAAGAGGAAGACAAAATACTGGATAATTTCACTCATGTGGAATATAGAGAAACACAACAAAGGAACTGACAAAACTAAGCCAAAACAAACCCTGTGACTACAGAATTGAGGAGGGCAAGGGTGGAAACAAAAAGGGGGGAGGCCCAATAGCCCATAGTAAAGAACTGTGGGTGCTTTGGTGGTGGGTGTGGTGTGGCAATGTATATCTGAGGCGGTGTTAACCTATTCCCCTAAATCAAATACAGTTGTAAAACAATGTTACCCCCAATAAAAAAAGGTTAAAAAAATTAAATGTCCCTACATAGAGACATATAATGCAGGTAGCAAGGCAAAATAGTAGAACACCTATGGAGGACAATTTTGCAGTATCTATTGACATTGTACATGCACATATACCCCTTGACCCAGCAATTTAGTTTCTGGGAATGTGCAAAACTCTGTGTGTGTGTGTGTGTGTGTGTGTGTGTGTGTGTGTGATTTTGATAGAACTGGAAAAAACCTAGGACTAAATAAATTGTGGTTCATGCACATGAACAAATGCTAAGAAGCTGAAAAAAGAATGAGGAAGCTCTCTATGTACTGACATATTAAAAAAATGCAGCATATATTGCTAACAAAGCAAGACATAGAACAGTATATAGTACACTATCTCTTATGTAAGAAATGGGGGGCTATTGGGGCCTCCCTGGTGGCACAAGGGGTTAAGCACTGCACTGTGAAGCAATCTGCAGCCTCTGCAGCATAAGTCAATTCCCGGATGGCCAGAGAGCAAACAACAAGATGAAGCAGACCTCTCCTGCTGCCCACTGCTCCCCTCAGCAGTGTATTTCAGTCAGTCTGCCTGTTCTGTTTCTCACTCTGTCTCTGGTGAATCCTCTCACCCCCCCCCAACACCTCTGGCCTGTGCCCCAGCTCTTGTATACATAAATAAATCTTTTTTTTTTTTAAAAATTAAAAAAAGAAATTGGGGATATGCATTTGTATTTGCTTGTATATGCATAAAGAAATTCTGGACAAATTCTCACTAAGCTAATAAAGATGGTGTAGAGGCAGGAAGGGGCACAGAGCAGGATTTCTAATCCAGCAGACTGGGATAAAGGAGTAGAGAGTCCTGGAGTCCTCAGTGGCTTTTGCAGGCTTTTATTGGGATTTATCAGGCACATGGCAGGCAGTGGTGCTGGGGGGCCGGGAGGCTGGCAGGCCTCCCAACCCCTAGCAAGTCTTCACTCTTTCGGGCTCTCTGGCATTCTATGGTGGTCTCTGCTGCTCTGCTCTCTACTGGTTCTGCTTCTGCTTCTCTGCCGCTCTGCTTCTTTCTGCTTCTCTCGGCTTCTGCTGGTGTCCCCATGACGCCGCCCTTAAAAGCCCAGCCTTAGCCCAGGTGAATCCCATCTACCTATGCCCACATCCTACTCCAAGTGCCCAATCAGGCATTCGGGACCCCAGGGTTCCATCCTCTATCCTAATGGGGGGAGGGCAGAAAAGCCTGATACTTTTTACCTTACCTTACAGATGGTTACAGAAGAAAACCCCACCTCTTTGGCCTGGAATACAAAGTCCTTCTAGGATCTGCTTTAAAGTCAGAATGCCTGCTACTTTGGTATATGACTGGTCAAATTTCTATTTGACCAAGGAAAGGATTAGAGAAACCATCCTCATAGGGTTGTGAGGAGTAAATGGATTAATACATCTGAAGTGTCTGGTACATAGTTAATATTCAATAAATGGTAGCTGTAGGGTAAGGGAAAATGTCAGGCTTTTCTGCCCTCCCGCCATCAGGATAGATGATGGATCCTTGAGGTCCTGAATGCATGCCTGATAGCGGGCACCTGGAGTAGGGTGTGGGCATAGGTAGATGGGATTCACCTGGGCTAAGACTGGGCTTTTAAGGGCGGCATCATGGGGACGCCAGCAGAAGCCAAGAAGCAGAGAGAGAAGCAGAGAGAAGGCTGAAGAGCCCAGACAGAGTGAAGACTTGCTGCGGGCTGGGAGGCCTGCCAGCCTCCTGGCCCCCCAGCACCCCTGTCTACCATGTGCCTGGTAAATCCCAATAAAAGCCTGCAAAAAGCCACTGAGGGCTTCAGGACTCTGATTGCTGGATCAGAGTCTGCTGGATCAGAAAACCTGCTCAGTGGTCCTTCCTGCCCTTACAGTAGCTAATTTGTTACCACTGGCATCGACTCTAGCCTACATTTTTTTTTTTAATTTTTTAAAAAAGATTTATTTATTTATACAAGCACTGGGTACAGTCAGAAGTGCGGGAGGGTGAGAGAATTTATCAGAGCCAGAGCAGGGAGCAGAGCATCTAGCCTACGTTTTTACAAATGTCCTCAACAATTGGCCTGAAGTACAGCTCATAAAAGGACTACCTGAAAGACTTAAAAAATTACTGACCAGGCTTCTTCCTGACTCAGTGGGTTCTGTGCCAGAGCTGCTAATAGGAAGATGTCTTCAGGAAATACCAAAATTGGGCACCCTGCCCCCAGCTTCAAAGCCACAACTTTTATGCCAGAGAGTCATTTCAAAGATGTCAACCTGTCTGATTACAAAGGGAAATATTTTGGGTTCTTCTCTTACCCTCTCGACTTCACTTTTGTGTGCCCCACAGAGATCATTGCTTTCAATGATAGAACAGAATTTAAGGGCCTCCCCTGGTGGCGCAGGCGGTTGAGCGCAGCACTGTGAAGTTCTCTACAGCCTCTGCAGTGTTGGTTCAATCCCGGCCAGCCGGCAAGAGTCCCATATGGTGCGTCAGATTTCTCCTGTCGCACCCGCTGCTCCCCTCAGCAGTGCATTTCATCTATCTGTTCTGTTCCCTGCTCTGTCTCTGCTGAATCCTCTCACCCTCCTCGAATCTGGCCTGTACCGCGGTTCTTGTATAAATAAAAACAAAACAAAACAAAAAACAGAATTTAAGAAGCTGAACTGCCAAGTGATTGTTGTGTAGGGTAAATGGAGTGGTCAGGCTTTTTTTCCACCTTCCCACAACTAGCCTCTACAGCCACCACGTGGCCTACTCAAAAACTCCTTGGAAGCGTGAGCAAGGGACACATGCACCTGTAAATGTGCGCCTGTAATTACGGACGCTTGGGCCCAGAGAGCACACTTGTGCCTAGAGGGAGGAAGGCAGCAGCAGCAGTGACGGGAGAACACTATGAGACAATGAGATTCAAAAGACTGATAGGGAGCCCAGGGATTTGTTGGGGGCTGAGGGGTTCTGTTGCATCCTAAGCCTCCTGGCAGGCCCAGATGTGCATATTTACATATATACTGCCCCCATGTTCTCTGATCCCAGGTGTCTACAATCATAGGCGCACATGCAAGACTGCAGGTGCCAGACATAGAGGCTAATGGCTAGAGGCTAATTTACCCTGAATGAGCCCTGGGCCACTTTAGGGCTGGGCTGCAGAAAGCAAAACTTTTTGTTACTGTTGTCATACTTAAAACACAAGACCTTAGACTCAGCCCTGATATATGGGGCTGGGGCTGGGGAGGCATCCGTTCTTCTCTTGGAGAGAGGGGCTTGAGTTGTGCTGTGGGGCAGGCCAACTGTTGTGTATTGTAATGGGACATCACTTTTGATCTTTTGTAGTTTCTATTAAACTTGAACTGAGAAAAAAAGTTTAAAAGTAAAATGAAAAATTACTGACCATTTTAATCATCCCCAGACCATATAAATCAGAATCTCTGTGGAAGGGGAGGAACAGTGGTGTCCAGGCATCTCAGATGGTTTTGATCATTCCTACCAGAAATTGCTGCTCCTGACACCCATTAGGCTCATTCCTGCCTCCACTCTTTCTGGCACTCCCCCGCCCTCAACCTATACTTCCCACCCTACCCCACTTTGGAAGTCTTCTTCTCCATCCTGAATCCCTGCCTGCTGAATTTCTATACTTCCCCCAAGACCTAATTTAGATATCCTCTCCTCCATAAGGATCTCACTGTTTTCTGCATACTGTTCACTTTGACCATTCCCTGCGGCCTATGGGGTAAAACCCAAAACTCCTGGGCTGGGTACCCAGGCCCTCCTTTCCATCCTTATCACCTACTTCTCCCCTACCACATACATATCCCCTGTGCTTCTACCACACTTATCTATTTGCCTTCCTGCAGACACACTTAAGCCCAAGTCTTTGCACATGCTCTTCCTAAATCTTAATCTAGTGACACTCTTAACCAACTCCTACTCATCCTTCAAATTCAGTTCTGTGCAGCTTACTCTGAGCCCCTCTGCCACTGTCCCCAAGATAGAGTTAGGTGTTCTCTGCCCTCCATTCCTGCACACTTTTTTTTTTTTTTTTTTTGGTGGGACCCTCGTCAGCAGCCGGGGAACTATCCGGCGCTGCAGAGGCTGCGGGCAGCCTCGCAGCCCAGCACTCAACCGCTGCACCACCAGGGGAGGCCCCTTGCACACATTTTTAAGATTTTTTTATTTATGCATACAAGAACTGGGGTACGGGCCAGAGATGCAGGGGAGTGAGAGGATTCATCAGAGACAGAGCGGGGAACAGGCAGATTGAATGAAATACACAGCTGAGTGGCCTCCCCGGTGGCACAGCGGTTGAGCGCTGGGTTGTGAGGCTGCCCGCAGCCTCTGCAGCGCCAGTTCAATCCCCGGCTGCTCCCCCGCCACCGGAGGGTCCCACATGGCGCGCAGACCTCTCCTGCCACCCGCTGCTCCCCTCAGCAGTGTACTTCAGTCCTTCTGCCTGTTCTGCTCCCCACTCTGGCTCTGGTGAATTCTCTCACCCTCCTGTGCTTCTGACTGTACCCAGTGCTTGTATAAATAAATAAATAAATAAATCTTTAAAAAAAAAATCCACTGCTGAGGGGAGCAGCGGGTGAGTCAGGAGAGGTCTGCTGCGCCATGTGGGTGGCTCCCTGGCTGGCTGGGGCTCAAACTCGTGCTGCAGTGGCTGCGGATTGCTTCAGAGGTTCCGTCTTAACCCCTTGCGCCACCAGGGAGGCCCCCATTCCTGCACACTTTGAACCTATCTCCTACCACTCAACACATTGTGTTAATTGTATCTTTGTCTGGGTTGCCCATTAGTCTGAGCTTCTTGAGGGCAAGGATTGTGATTTTTCCATCTTTCTTACTTCTCTGCAGCACAAACCCTGCATAAAGGAAGTACTTAGAAAAGGTTTGCTGAATTATTTCACTCTCTGGGGGTTCACTGGTATTCAGGGTGAAAATTGCTGCTCTCCCCTTCAAGTTAAAGCCCCAATAACTGAACACAATAGTCTAAGACTAGTATGAACAGCATTGAGGAAAATGAATTATAACCTCTCCCATTTTAGCCCATTTCTGTCCATAGATCTCAATACCTTATTTACACTGTATTATCAAGTCAACCTTTGAAGTCTAAGATCTTATTAATCTTAACAAGGCACCCTTTCAGTACAGCCCCCTCAACCAATTCACTGCCTCACAAATTGCTTTGCTGAGTCAATGGTTAGCAACCTTGGCTAAATATTCAACATCAGCTGGGGAGATTTTCCACTTCCTGCTGCTTAGGCCCCTGGCAAGCCAATTACAGAAGAATGTCTGAGGGTGGGTCCCAGGTAGCAGTGTTTTTTGAAGCTCCCAAGGCAATCACAGAGTGGCAAGGTTGAGAAACACTGGCAGATTTAAAGTCATACACCTTCTACCACTGGCTCTGCCTTTTCTTTTTTTCCTCCCCTGTCTATCACTCCTTTCTATCCTCATCCCCATATTCCTTCCCTCTCCCTTCTCCCTTGCCTGTTATCTGGTCACTCACACTTGTCTTGATAAAAACCACTCCAGTATCACTTAATAGTGGAAAGTACACTGCACTAGGATTCGGTAAACCTGGACCTCTGTCCCTCTGTGGTCTAGGGACAATTCCTTTCCTCTCTAATCTGTTTAAGTCAAATGGGGATGATAACACTTGTTTGGCCTACTTAACAGGCAGATATGGGCCTCCCTTGTGGCCAAGGGGTTAAGTCTCAGCACTACACCACTGTGGCCTCAGTTGGATCCCTGGCCAGGATGCAAAGCAGACCTCTCCTGTCTCACCTGCTGCTCCCCTCGGCAGTGTATTTCAGTAGATGCACCTGCTCTGCTCCCCACTCTGTCTCTGGTGAATCCTCTCTCTCCCCGCACCTCTGACCTGTACCCCAGTTCTTGCATGCAAAATAAACAACAGGCAGATGTGAGGATCACAGGAAATACCAGACCTGAAGTTCTTTGGGTACTGGAGAGCACTGTTGTAGTGGCAGGAAGCCCCAGAGCAGCATCTCTATGAGCCTATGTAGATGGGTAAAGGAGAGTACTGGAGCCCTCTGGCTTTTTCAGGCTTTTATTGAGTTTACCAGGTACAGAGCAGGCAGGGGTGCAGGGGGGGGGGGCTGACCAGCCTCCCAGCCCCAGGGAATCTTCACTCTTTCTCAGCTCTCTGGCATTCTCTTATGGTCTTGTTCTCTCTCTTCTGCTTCTCTTTCATTCTTCTCATTCTCCTTCTGCTCTCTCGCTTGTTTTCCTTCTGGTAGTTCTGCTCCGCTGGCATCCCCTGACACCGCCCTTATGAGCCCAGTCTCAGCTCAGGTGTATGCACCCATGTATGCCCACACCCTACTCCCGGTGCCTGCCATCAGGCATGCATTCAGGACCACAGGGATCCATCATCAATCCTAATGACAGGAAGGCAGAAAAGCCTGACAGTCATTTACCCTACAACCGTGAAAATACAGAAGATATCTAGAGCTGTACCCCCCAAGATAGATTACATTGAGTGCTAAGAAGTAACCTGCAGAGAGACCATACTGTGTTAATACTGCCCATGTGAAACAAGACTATATCATTGTAGGGTAAATGGAAGTTATCAGCTTTTTTCCACCCTCCTGCCATTAGCATCTACACCTGTGGTCTTATACGCATGCCACCTGGAGCGTGGTGTGGGCGTGTGTGAGTGGGCGTGCCTAAGCACAGAGGCTGAGCATTTAAGTGCGACTGAAGAGCATGGGACAGAGTGCAGTAAAGACTGCAAGAGAATGCCAGAGAGCCCAGAAAGAGTAAAAAATCACTGGTCCCCCAGGCCCCTTTGCCGGCCTCACTACAAATGGTGTAGAAAGAACATTAAAAGCCTGAAAAAGGACCTCTCTGGTGGCGCATGGGGTTAAGATGCAACCAATGAAGCTATCCACAGCCACTACAGCACAAGTTGGATCCCTGGCCAGGGAGGTGACACATGGCACAGCAGACCTCTCCTGCTGCTCCCCTCAGCAGTGTATTTGTCTGCCTGTTCTGTTCCCCACTGTCTCTGGTGAGTCCTCTCATCCCCGCACCTCTGGCCTGTACCCTAGCTCTATATGCATAAATAAATCAATCTTAAAAAAAAAAAAAGCCTGAAAAAGCCACTAAGGGCTATAGGATTCCTCTTTTACCCATTTGCCCAGATCATAGAAAACCTGCACTGTGCCTTCCTGCCACTACAATCATGTTTATAGAATACTATGAAACATTTATGGAGACATTCATATAAAGTTGAAGAACAAAACATGCATGGGAATGAAACACCCTAAATTCAGGACAAGTATAACTGGGGGAGGGAATGAGATGCACTTGGGGAAGGCTGCCTCTATCAGTGTGATATCCATAGAAAAGGGAGGTTCCATGGGCCTCCCTGGTGGCTCAGCGGGTTGAGCGCAGTGCTGTGAAGCTGTCCACAGCCTCTGCAGCATGAGTTTGATCCCTGGCCGGCCAGGGAGAGTCCCACGTGGCACAGCAGACCTTTCCTGTCGTGCCCGCTGCTCCCCTCAGCAGTGTATTTCGCTCGTCTGCCTGTTCTGCTCCCTGCTCTGTCCCCATGCCTCTGACCTGTACCCCAGCTCTTGTGTAAAAATAATCTTAAGTTCTCTTAAAAAGGGGGGAGGGGGAGCATAGGGGCAGGACAGCACTGAGCAGGATCTCTATGATACTATGCTGACGGGTGAAGGAGGAGTCCTAGGTGCCCTTGGTGACTTTTGTAGGATTTTATTGGGATTTACCAGTGTAGGGTAAAGAAAATGTCAGGCTTTTCTACCCTCCCGCCATCAGGATAGATGATGGATCCTTGTGGTCCTGAATGCATGCCTGATGGCGGGCACCTGGAATAGGGTGTGGGCATAGGTAGATGGGATTCACCTGGGCTAAGACTGGGCTTTTAAGGTCGGCGTCACGGGGACGCCAGCAGAAGCCAAGAAGCCAAGAACAAACAGAAGCCGAAGAGAAGCCAAGAGAGAAGCAAAGAAGCAGAAGCAGAGAATGCCAGAGAGCCCAGAGAGAGTGAGGATTTGCTGGGGGCTGGGAGGCCTGCCAGCCTCCCGTCCCCCCAGCACCCCTGCCTGCAGTGTACTTGGTAATCCCAATAAAAACCTGCAAAACCACTGAGGGCTCCAGGACTCCTCCTTTACCCGGTCTGCTGGATCCTAGAAACCCTGCTTGTGGTCCTTCCTGCCATCACAGTTGGCATAGTTGGCAGGATGATCCATGTAGACGGGTATGGAGCCCTCCGAAGACCTGGAGGGACTAAGTAACAGACTGTTTGCCTGTGATGACGCTGGAGGCATCATAGCGGCACAGGAGATGGAGCTACAGGACGAGACCTGGTGTGGAGGAGTTGCCTGAGAGGACCAGCCAACGACCCCTGAGGCAGCAAGAATCATCGGCGAAGAGAGGACCACGATTCGGAGCTTGCCAGTGCTGATTCAGGGAGAGGCCAATGAACTTTGCCTAATGGACTTGGACTGATGGACTCGGACTGATGAACTTGGACTGACAATCCCGCCAGAAGGCGGAGGACCTTGGCAGGTTATGTTTTATTTTTTGAGAATCCGGGGGTGGCCAGTGGGCCTTGATGGCCAAAAGCAGCCTGTGTATGCCCAGCAGGCAGGCAGAAGAGAAAAGCCAACTGAGAAGGCAAAAGCTGGTGCTGATGCTAAGTTTGGGAAGTCTTGAGCGGCTGTTAAGCAGCCTGAGCATGCTGAAGATCTGTGAGTCTCGTAAAATCACCTGTGGGTGATGCCCTGCTCATTCTTGAGTGAGGGTGAGGAGCTGAGGAACCCGTCCTTGGGGGACGGGTGGGGAACGTGGCTTGGGGTGGAGCCTAAGCCGAATGTAGAGTTTGGATCCCCAACCCATGTGCTTGTGCAGTGGGTTGGCCTGAGTGCAGGGGTCTGCGAGTTGCATGGGTGGCTAAGAAAGCCAAATGTCGGAGCGACTGCAGACAGAAACCCTGAGGGTTGGCGATTACCCCCAACAGTATAGAATCGCCAATCCCAGAGCGAGTGCATCCTGGGGGTGGATGCGGTGTGTGGCTTGTGGCCGAGACTACAGCCAGAGAAGGCCAGGAAGCCTGACAGCTCCTGGTTTGTCACAGTAGATGCCGTGAATGGTTCCCCTCCCTCATATGAGCAATACCTTTGGCAGCAGATTTGGTGGCTCATCTGCTGGTACCAATAATTGTCTTTTGCCACTAGGTTGGGGCCCTGCCTGGACTTCTTTGTGTTCTGTTGTATTTTGTTGTTATATTGTGATGTATTTGCTTTTGTGGGCCATGGCTGCATTGTTTATGTTAAGAAAATTGTATATATGAAGACTATATGGCAGAAAACCCTGAGGGGGTGGACTGTAGGGTAAAGAAAATTTCAGGCTTTTCTACCCTCCCGCCATCAGGATAGATGATGGATCCTTGTCCTGAATGCATGCCTGATGGCGGGCACCTGGAGTAGGGTGTGGGCATAGGTAGATGGGATTCAGCTGGGCTAAGACTGGGCTTTTAAGGTCGGCGTCACGGGGACGCCAGCAGAAGCCAAGAAGCCAAGAACAAACAGAAGCTGAAGAGAAGCCAAGAGAGAAGCAAAGAAGCAGAAGCAGAGAATGCCAGAGAGCCCAGAGAGAGTGAGGATTTGCTGGGGGCTGGGAGGCCTGCCAGCCTCCCGTCCCCCCAGCACCCCTGCCTGCAGTGTACTTGGTAATCCCAATAAAAACCTGCAAAACCACTGAGGGCTCCAGGACTCCTCCTTTACCCGGTCTGCTGGATCCTAGAAACCCTGCTTGTGGTCCTTCCTGCCGTTACAACCAGGTACACAGCAGGCAGGGGTGCTGGGGGGCCGGGAGGCTGGCAGGTTTCCCAGCCCCTGGCAAGCCTTCACTCTTTTTGGGCTCTCCGGCGTTTTCTCACAGCCTTGTGTTTTGCTCCTCTTGTGGTTCTTCTCGTGGTTCTGCTTCTCTGTTCTGTTCGTTCTTCTGTTGGCGTCCCCGTGATGCCACCCTTATAAACCCAGTCTTAGCCCAGGTGAATTCACCTACACAGGCCCACACCCCACTCCAGGTGCAAGCCATCAAGCATGCATTCAGGACGGCAGATCCATCATCCATCCTAATGGTGGGAGGGCAGAAAATCCTGATACTTTTACCTTACCTTACAGGGAGGTTCTAGTTTCCCTGCCCCCCACCCAATGAAGGGCAGGGCTGAGCAGCCAGGAGAAGTAAGGAAAGACTGCGAGGGGCCTCCCTGGTGGCAAAAGGGGTTGAGTGGCAGCACTATGAAGCTATCCGCAGCCACTGCAGCGAGTTTGATCTCTGGCCAAGGAACTAACCCACATGGCACAGCAGACCTCTCCTGCATTGCCTGCTGCTCCCCTCAGCAGTGTATTTCAGTCAGTCCGCCTGTTCTGCTCCCCACTGTCTCTGGTGAATCCCCTCTCTCACACACACCCCCCACACCTCTAGTCTACACCCCAGCTCTTGTATGCATAAATAAATCTTAAAAAAATAAAAATAAAGGTTTTACACACTAAGAGTATGTTTTGTCTTTACGCAGCAGATGGTAGAACCCATTTAGAATGTGTAGATTTGGGGGTCCCAGGGTACCCCTCATTCTGCCAACTCGCATGCTGAGGTCATTCAGATTTGTACTATAAACCTTCAGTAAATGTGACAAAGTGTGATGATGTTATAAAACAGGATTTTTTTTTCATTGCTCTCTACTTTTCAACACACTTTAAAAGCAGGTGATGAAAGAACTATCTACCACCCATAAATATGATACTGAACACTGGCCTCAGTTTCCCTCAGCAAATAAAAGGAAACAGTTTAAGGAAAAGGAAAGTGGTTTAATTTGTAGACAAATGAGGGCAGCAGACTCATGGCTGAAAGACAGCCATCCTGCTCTTCTGCAGAGTGCAGGGGTATTTATACAAAGGGAAAGAAAGGGAGATGGGCTAGGGTCTGCAAAGGGGAGGAGGAGGGGTTCGGCACAGAGATAGGTGGGCGCCAGCTTGCTTTTCTTCAATAGCAAATGTTTAGCTCCCTCTTCCTTGAAATGCAGGAGGGCTTGTTAATGCTCATCTGAGAGGCCTAGCCATAAAAACAAACCTGTCAAACAAGGGGAAATTACAGGGAATAGGGGAAAGACAAATTTGCTAAATTTGTTAATGCTTATCAAAGAGACCAGTCATTTGTAACTGCATATGTAATATAAACATTTTAAAAGCAAAATAAATGCGAGGGCTCCCTATCACCTTGTCCATCTGGTATAGTGACAGGAAATGATAAATCTTGAATTGACAGCTGCTTCAGGTCCTTTTCATAAAATTGAGATGTATGAATCAATAATGGAATAAATTTTAAAAAGAATTCTGTTCCCTCTACCCAATTTTGGCGGTATCACTGAGGACATTTTTACATACACTGCACAGAGAAATACACAATACATGTTTTGCTTGAGGGAAATTGAAAAAAGAAAGATAAGTGTGGCCCTGCCTCAATGCTTATAATTTGCTCTTTCCCCTCAGGATTGCTTTCCTTCTCAGACCTTTGCATATCTTGGTTCTTAGTTCACCACAATAGTCTATACTTTCTCCAGGTCTCCCAGGTTCTCAAGATCCCACTACCTGAACAGCATATTTACTTGTCTTTGTTGGTTGTGTTAGGGGGAAAGGATGTCCTGAGCTAATTCCATACAGGTTTTGTGGACTCCACTCCCACTCCAGACCAAAGCCATCAGGACATTGGGAAAGACAAATCCCGTCACCACCAAAGGGAAGGTGGCTGGGACCTGAGGGTGGAGTTAAGAAGCCAGGTTTGGTATAAAAACCAGACACGTGGGCCTTGAGTCTCTCTCTCCTCTTGGCTTCACGGCTCGTGGCTCACAGCCAGCTCTCAGAGTGCCATTGGGATTCCAGGGCAGTGGAAAGGGTAGGATGCATTTAAGACTTTATTTCCCTCTTTTCTCCCTGAGTTGTACATTTCCTCATTTTCACTTCCCTTGTAAATAAACCTTTTATTAAACTTTTGTGTGTGCCTGCAGTAGAGTATTAATAAATCCTTTTTAAGCACGGGTGAGGACCCACAGTCAGGCAACCCACTTTATATCGGGGCTGCCCTGTAACAGTTGCACTGCCTGCCCCCTAGAGAACTGCTAAAACTCTCCAACAATTGTTTGTTTTTGTCAATACTCCAAGCATCACCCCTACCCGCCTCTCACCCCCACCCGTAGTCCTGGCAGTAAGGAACTTGACCAAACTTGAGCAAGTCTTCCGGCAGCCTAAGGTTGGGTCCCTGGGACACCCCACCTCCTTTTTGAGCCCTATCCATAAAAGCTCAGGGCTGTCAAAAGAATTTTTCTTTTGTTTAAACCCATACCTAAGGCTAGGTCCTTGACCTCCCTTTCTTAGAGAACTTCCTCAGAAGGGTTTACAATAGTGAATTTGTCCTCTGTCTCTAAGACCACAGAGACATTCCTTTGAAATGTAATCATTGCAAAGGATAGGGCCTCACTCAGTCACTGGGAGGATAGAATCCTAATTTCTGGCATAATCCCATTCAAACTGACCAACTAACTTGCCAGTTTTTTGTAATGTTTCACTTCCTCAACTCTATTGATACGTGAGTGCCCCTGTCCCTCCTCCCTCCTCCCTTTAAAATGCCCAGTAACCTCTACACAAATTGGAATGGAACACAGCCCTTTCCCTTACTGTCAGTAGTTACTAAATAACATCTGTTTTCATTGCTTTAACCAACATGCAGCTTTGTTTGCCTTTGACACCCTCCACCTTCACCCTTCCTCAGACACTCAATGGCTGGGACCATATTGGTTTTGTTCACTGCTGAATCCTCAGTGCCACCAAGAACGTCCAGCACAGAAAATATTTGCAGGGTGGACAAGTAAATGTTTATTAAATATAAATATAAAATGTATTTATAAAATACACGCAATAGGGCCTCCCCAGTGGTGCAGCAGGTTGAGCACAGTGCTGTGAGGCTGTCTGCAGCCTCTGCAGTGTGGGGTCGATTCCAGGCCGGCCAGGGAGATACCCACGTGGCATGGCAGACCTCTCCTGTCTCGCTCGCTGCTCCCCTCAGCAGTGCTTTTGGTCTGTCTGCCTGTTCTGCTCCCCACTCTGACTCTTGTGAATTCTCTCACCCTTCCACGCCTCTGGACTGTACCCCAGTTCTCATATAAATAAATATGAAAGGTTTGGGGTGGTAAAGAAAAGGAGAGCCAGGCTAAATTTCTCAAAGGGGGGGAAATTTATTGCACCCCCTCCCCACCCTACCCCGCGGGAGTCATGGACCCAAGGTGGGGGTTGGTGAATTTGCGCCAATTGTCAGGGGAAGGCAGGTTTTTATAGGATGGGGAGAGGGAAATCAGGCTTGCAGGTGGGGGAACTGGTTTTGTAAAAGCGTGGTCCCCAGGAAAGGGGGAGGTTCCAGGTTTCCTGCCCCACCCAAAAGGAGGGTGGAGCTGAGCAGAGAGAGAAGCTTGCCTTTCCTGTATTGTTTACTAATTGTATTTAAGTTCCTTTTCATTAAAGTCTCATATGTTTTGTGTTGATGTGGCAGATGGCAGAACCTATTTAGAGCAGGCAGGTTTGCGGGGTCTGGGCTGCCCCTCTCCCTGCCCTGTATGTTTGACAAGGAACAGAGTTGTTTTCTTTTTCTTTTTAAGATTTATTTATGCATACAAGAACTGGGGTACAGGCCAGAGATGGGGAGGGTGAGAGGATTCACCAGAGACAGAGAGGGGAAATGAACAGGCAGATTGACTGAAACACACTGCTGAGGGGAGCAACAGGCAAGTCAGGAGAGGTCTGCTGCACCATATGGGTATCTCCCTGGCTGGGGATCGAACTCATGCTGCAGTGGCTGCGGACTGCTTCATAGGTTGTGTCTTAACCCCTTGCGTCACCAGGGAGACCCCAGAGTTGTTTTCTGATGATATCAGCAGGCCCTCATTCTCACCTCTAGGTGGGCTTCCTCATTCTGATCCCTAGGTGGGCTTTTGTTTTCCTGTCCCCTGCATGGACCTTTCAAAATAAATCTTAAAAAAAAAAAGAATGCAATAAAATGCATGTAATTTGGGGATAAGACATCTAGATTTCAGCTATATCATTTGTCTTAACTAATTTGTTCCCTGTGACAACCTGCTTTATCAACTTGGTCCAACTGTTAGGGGATAAGGATGTCCTGAGCAAACTCCATACAGGTTTTGTGGACTCTACCCCCACTCGAGACCAAAGCCATCAAGACATTGGGAATGACAAATCCCATCATTACCAAAGGGAGGGTTGCTGGGACCTAAGGGTGGGATTAAGCAGCCAGGTTTGGTATAAAACCAGACACGTGGGCCTTGGGTTGGGCTCTCTTCGCCTCAAGGCTCTTGGCTCTTTGCCAGCTCTCAGCATGCCAAGGACGTGGTCATGAGTTTATCTTATTTTCCCTTTCTTTTGTAAATAAACCTTTTATTAACCTTTTATGTGTGCCTGCACACACAAAGAGTGTTAATAAGTCCCTTTAAAGCACGTGGGTGAGGACACAATCAGGCAACCCGTTTTATATCGGGGTTGCTCTGTAACACAACTACTATCTTGTGACCTGGCTCAAGATACAGAACTACTGAACTGCTCTTTGTCTCACTTTCCTGCAACTGTGTGAGAGTAGCTCACAGGGAATGAGCACCAGTCTTGATGTTTTACTGGGCTTTTCTTGTCTTTTTTTTTTTTCTTTTTACCCAGAGCAGTGGAGTTCATGCTCCTAAGAGTGTAGACTCTAAAGCAGACTGCCTGAATTTTTGAAGTCCCAACTTGCTCCTAACTAGTTGTGTGACTTCGGAAACTGGCTTAACTTTTCAGTACTCAATTTCTTCCTCTGTAAACGGGGAATGATTGTGATGCCTACCTCATAGAGTGGTTGTGAGGTTTATCAGAGTAAACGCACTCACAACAGAGCCTGACAAGTCATACATTATAAAAAGTCTGATTGGTCGTGGGCATTAGGCTTTAGGGGCCCTAAAGCCTCTATGACTTTGCACATACTGTGGGAACAGCCAATGGCTCCCTTTCCTTCCTTACAAGGGTCTGGGATCAGAGTCATTAACCCTGTTAAAGCACTCCGGTGCCGAGTCTAAGAACGACCGAGACCCAAGTTCGATGCAAAAGCAAAGGTGGCCTTTATTAGCTAGCTCCAGCTAGGGTCCGAACCCCCAGAGTGGAACCAACACAGCAGCCGCACCCAGACAGGGTTGGACACCGAGCACCAAAATCAAGCAGTTTAAATAGGCATACAGAATGGTTCCCTTAAGGTAATCTCACAGCTTCAGATGTGGATTCTAGGAATCCGACTGTTAGGGTAATCTAATGGTTTCAGACGCCGGTTCTTAGAATCTAGGATTCCAGGAATTGCAACCTCACTGTCAGTTAAGCTCTTAAATGGCTGCTGTACTTTAAAATGGCTGCTGTTATGCTCTATTCTTGCATTCCCCCCTTTTCTAAAACGCCATTTTAAAGTTCCGAGTACACTTTTGGAGCTTACAGAGTTTGCAGCGGTTGGTAATGTTGTCTAAGTACCAGAGTTTGAACCACCGCAAGCTTATTGTGAATAAAAGCAAGCAAGTGATTAAGTATACAAGGGCCAAATGTAAGCATTAGCATGAGCAACACTAGGGGTCCGGCAAGGGCTGTTAACAAGGTCGTCAGCCAAGGGGAGGTATTGAACCAAGATTCAAACCATCCCTGCTGAGCCTCCCGCTTTCTTTTTTCCGCTTTGCCAGGGCCCCTCTTACTTTGGCCATGGATTCCTTAATGACCCCCAAATGATTAAAAGAGGGGCCATTATTTGAGTCAATTTTCTGTGGAATCCCATATCGAGGTACAATTTTTTTCTAGCAAGATTTTACAAACAACATTGGCTGTTTTCTTTTTTGTGGGGAACGCCTCCATCCACCCCGAAAAAGTGTAATGCTAACCCCTTCTCATTTCTTCCTTGCATAAATGAGTCTGCTGTCCTAATTAAAACACTCTCCGTTATCACTTGAAGGAAACCAAGGCCAGCGTTAACACGTTTCTTTAGTTGTTTTTTATCTCTAAAGCCTTCCTAAACTCTTCAGAGGTCCCCTCCTGCACTGTCCCTAAAACTGCCTAATTACCCTAACTTGCCCTATGTCTCATTCCTCCCCTTCTGCGAATGGAGCCCCTAACTGCAGTCAGGGAAAGGGGCGTCGTTCTGATCAGTAACTGCTTCCTGCTGAAAGTGGGCAATGAGGGGAAATAGTCAAGGCTCCACTGCAGGGTGACAATCTAAGGGACCTCGAAAGGACAGTGGAGGCTTCATAGTTTGATGGTCTCCAGGTGAGAAATGACCTCGATGAAGGCATTGAGGATGTAAGGCCCAAGCAAGAGAAAAACAAAAACAAAAATTTTTAGTTCAAGAGTGATAAGGTTTAAGAGTAAAGAGGTCCCAAATTTTTTTAACTTTAGCGATTAACAGGTCTAGGGCTCTAGGGTTTTATATATACTTAATTTTACTGTAGTTATTAAAATGTGGCCCTCTAAATGTTAGTACATAAAATGTTAAGGTTAAACATAATAAGGTAATCCTCCAAGATGAAGACTTAGGACATCAAAACTTTGATTATTATTGCACCTATTTTTTACAGAGAAATGGAAATTTTACATTATAATTTTCTTAAACGTGACCAGACAAGTTGCAAGATCACAGATTCACCAGTACCAACCAAAATTTACAATGAACAGTTCCTGTGAATCGATGCTCAACATCAATGACCTGGCCAACCATGATCATGCAAACAAAAATCCTTAACAATTATATTTTTATGTTTTATAAAATGATTTTAAAGATATACTTTCATAAACATTTTTGGTGCAATTTTGCCAATGACAAAAAATACAAAGCTATCTTTTTTTTTTTATTTTATAGATTAAAAACATGCCTTTGTACTGCTGACATAGATGGGTTTTATATAACCACTGAGACTAGGGATTTTAAGGACCATTGTTGGGCTAGTGCCCCAGACACCTGTAGGTGTTGTAGCCAAAATGACAGAATCAGTGAGAACTAGGGCTTCGATACCATTTTTATCTTTTTTTTTTTTTTTTTTTTTTTTTTTTTGTAGCAGCAGCTAGAGGAAGTTAGGAAAACAAAACTGAAAATGTACAAACAAGTAACCTTGTAGCGAGCAAGTTAGCAGTGCTGTAAAGTGCCCTGGCTCAGGCTGGCCATCTGTACTAGTGAGGGGGACAATCGACCTATAGGTCAATCCAAAGAATTGGAGTAAGGCAGAGCGAGTGGCCCCTTATTTACCAAAAAGATGATCTTTTTGTCTGCCACTTCTAGGGTCACCTGAAGCTTATCCATATAAACAGTAAACAGGGGAGCCTGTGCAGCAACGCTCACCCATTGTGGGGTCCCTGTCCCATGTCTCCGTCCCAATGTCCTGTAAAATCAAGAAAGACGGGGACGAACACCACAAGCAACAATAAACAGAAGATAAACGCAAGACAACACAAGCTGGCTGAACGACTACATAAGGCTTATTTACTAGTGTGCACATAGGACCAGATTCCACGTCGGTCCCCTAGCCTCCGGCTTCCACATCGGAGGAACCTACAGTAGGCTTCCCCTAAACTCCGGCTTCCACATTGGAGAAATGGGCTGAAGACTTATAACTGCGCCTGTCGTCGGGACGTCTCCCGACTCATCGATCTCCCAAGTCCCTGCAACTTATATCGTTATGAATGATGTTAGGCCAACTCATGAATTGGGAGGTTGATCCCAGATGAGCCCCCAAATGTTAAAGCACTCCGGTGCCGAGTCCAGGAACGACTGAGACCCAAGTTCGATGCAAAAGCAAAGGTGGCCTTTATTAGCTAGCTCCAGCTAGGGTCTGAACCCCCAGAGTGAAACCAACACAGCAGCCGCACCCAGACAGGGTTGGACACCGAGCACCAAAATTAAGCAGTTTAAATAGGCATACAGAATGGTTCCCTTAAGGTAATCTCACAGCTTCAGATGTGGATTCTAGGAATCCGACTGTTAGGGTAATCTAATGGTTTCAGACGCCGGTTCTTAGAATCTAGGATTCCAGGAATTGCAACCTCACTGTCAGTTAAGCTCTTAAATGGCTGCTGTACTTTAAAATGGCTGCTGTTATGCTCTATTCTTACAACCCAATCTCACACTGGATCACTTCGATCCTCTTTCAGTCTTCACTTTCTGATCCGTGCTCTTAAGTCAATCTTTTGGGCATTTCTAAGGCTGGTCTGGGTCTTCCTCCACCACTGAGGCCAACGAGAATGCAGTTCTCCCAGGCCACAGAAGCAGCTCCACAGCAGGTCTTTCAACCCATTCCGCACCTAAGGGACCCTCTTTTTGACTCAGAGCATGGGGTGGACCAATATAACTGTCTGGAAGACGGTGGTGTGGGTGGGGGTGGGGTGGTGGAGTGTGGCATGGCCACTATCCAAATTTAGTTTTTCTTGGGTGGGGGGAATGGTTGGGGCGGGGGCGACTGGATCTCCGATTGAGGCCCTTCTAGGGCACGAAGAAGTGAGAGCTGAGTGTAGAAGGGTTTCCTCGAAGTCTAACACGCCCATTCCCTTTCATCCTCCAGGTTTTCCTTCTCCCCAAGGGACTGCAATCCCAGCAGAAACTGAGAACTGCCCGAAGATTTCCAAAAATTCCGCGCTGGCTCAAACTGCCCCAGGCGGCAGCATATATCCTCTTCTGCGACCTGTCACAGTCACACACTGCTTTGTCCACATCCCCTAATAGCTACCTTTATGGGCCGAGCTACCGTCCTCCCCTCAACTGCACTGCCCGCCTCGCTGGGGCCTTGCTGAACCAATGGTAGTACCTCTGGAACAAGGCGCACAGGCACCCAGGGCACCTCCACCCGCAACTGCCCCACTGCACCCGGGCAGGCGGGGGAGGTAGCGCATGCGCAGATGCTACTCATGGCTTCAGCGGGGTAGGGAGAATGGCACGAAGTTGGACCGGAGGCTCTTGGTGACCCCTATGGCCCTCCTCCTGTTATAGAGCAGCCCCGATATTGAACGGGTTCCTGGCTGTGGGTCTTTACCAGCGCGCTTAAAAGGGACTTATTAATACTCTACTACAGGCACACACAAAATAGCTTTAGGACATCCTTTTCCCCCTAATACTCCCTTTCCCCTGTGCCTCACCTGCCCACATTGCAGTTCACTGGACAGCCTTATATTGGAGTCTCAGTGTGAATTCTTCCGTTTAGCAAGCAGTCCCTCTGATAAAACGAATGTGTGAATGGCCAGCAAATGAAACTAAAGTGACTGCTTAAAGTGGATGTTGCCTGTACATAGCCACCCAATCCTGTGTACCAGACAGGGCATCTTTTTTTCGCCACCTGGAAGTGGCAGAAATAAATGGGGAACTTGCCTCCTGCCGCCATAGCCCCTTTTGCCAGACTCTGGCTTCCCTCAGAGTGCTGGAGCTACCATTCGGCTCCCTTTGACGATGACTGATCAGGATCTGTACACTGTGCCCCACAACCCCGCGGGGGGTGGGGGGACAGTTTCACTTGGCGCAAGTGGCCTAAGATGGAAAGCACAGCACTAAGCGAGACTGTTACTACTGACTAACCACCTTTTATAGCAAATTTAATATGCACTTCACAGTAGCCTCACTGTACAGCAGAGGCAATTGAAACTGGGAGGCCAAGACGGCTTGATCCAGGTCTCACGGTCGCCCCTTCAGTGGGCAAATATTCAAGACTTGTCACAGATATTGCCTCTGAAGTCGCACACCCAGAATGTGCACGGCCATCCCTTGTGCCTGTCCCCACTGCTGTGTGTTGTCCAATCCCACAGGCAGGGTTTCTCTGGCTACTGCCGCCCAGCCCCAGGCTGACTCATCACCCGCCCTGGACAATTGTTTATTGTGTTCCTAGTCTTTCTTTCATAGTTCCAGCCTGAGCACAGAGGGGAGCGGCTTATCAAAATCTCTCCCTGGTTATCCTTTGGTGGGGGGGAGTGGTGGAGGAGTTGATGGCGAAACTAAGTCTAACTCCCCGGCTGGAATGCTGCGAGGACCAGAGCAGGCCAAGCCGTTTTGTCTGCTTCTGACCAAGATTAGTGGTGGGGGCTTCGCATTGCCTACTTTATGAGGCGAGATGGTTAGAATTCCTGGAGATGAAAAGAATTCTTCCGCCAGGATTGAGGGAGCCTCCCTCCTCCAGGCTCAAGCTGCCATTGTTATAGGGCAGCCCCAATACAAAACGGGGTGCCTGACTGTGGGTCCTCACCCGCGCGCTTAGAGGGACTTATCAATGCTCTACTGCAGGCACACGCGAAAGGTTAATAAAAGGTTTATTTACAAGGGAAGGAGAAATGAGGAAATGTACAGCTCAGGGAGAAAAATGGGAGACAAAGTTTCGAATGTGTCCTACCCGATCTGCCGATCTGGAATCCCAAATGGCGCTCTGAGAGCTGGCCGCTAGCCAGGAGCCATGAAGCCAGGAGGCGAGCGAGAGCGAGCGAGAGACCCCAAGGCCCACATCTTTGGTTTTTATACCCAACCTGGCTGCTTAACTCCACCCTGAGGTCCCAGCCAACTTCCCTTTGGTGGTGACGGGATTTGTCTTCCCCAATGTCCTGATGGCTTTGGTCTAGAGTGGGAGTGGAGTCCACAAAGCCTGTATGGAATTAGCTCAGGACATCCTTTCCCCCTATCTATTCCCCCCTTTCACTTTTTGCCACCATTTCCATGGTGATGAAGATCAAATATATGGATGCTGGGATACAGTCTCAGATGAAAATTTTCCAGGGTTCCAGTGTGAAGAAAAATCAGTCCCTCCAGGTATTGTCCGTTGTGGAAAGCAAAAGTCCTCCATTCCTGGAAAAACATTTCATCAGTCCAAGCCAAAAGAAAACATCTGGAGGCATTAGCCAGAACAAGACAGCAAATATGTCAAAATCACAGGAAAAAAAAAATCTTAAAATGGTTCAACTTATGTAAAAACAAATTCTCTCAACCTTGATCCCAAATTTTTGAACAGCATAGCAAAAGTTTGCAAAATAAAGGTACTTTTAAACCACATTGCCTAATTTTGCATAAAATCACAGGACAGAATAACTGAGCAGCAATTTTAGCTGGCTTCGTTGGAATACTCCATATAGGATTCAGAGCGAACTGTTGACATCCCGTCCATGTAGGCTTCAGGAACAAGTTGGTCTCATCAGACTCCATCTGGGCTTTCCTCTTCTCGAGGGTACTAGGGACTTTTTGTTGGCTGGGCTGTCCAGTCCTGCCAATGGAGGCAAGCTTCCTCACCTTCTTTGGAGGTCTCTGGAACCCTAAGAACAAAGCAAACAGGTTCTCCTCTTCTTGGTTCAGCTCTTTCAACTTTCTGGAAGAACTCCACACAAAGCCACACAATGAAACTCATGTCCAATTTTTTCAGTTTAAGCAAACAAAATCCCTATGGAAGTTATGCAAAAACAGACTCTGAGATAAGTAGTAAAAGATTACTGCCACTATTTTTATGCTGTGTTGGTATCAAGGGGAGAGAAAATGCAAACACAAGTTAGCTTTGCTGGAAAAAAAAATTGCAACCTTGCTGCAGATCCTGGTCACCAAAACAAGAAAACTTTGTGGATTCAGAACAAAATGCAAAAAATTACCAGTATTATGTCAAAGAAAACTAAGTAAATATCAGGTGTATTTCCAGGTCTATTCAGTCCTTAGTAGGAAAGTTTTTACTCTCAACAGTTCCATCAACAGGAATCTATTGAGACCTTTTCTCCCTATATTTCCAGAAAAAATTCCTGTAGATATTAAACAATTGAAGTATACAATATTACAAGGTGACAATCATCATTGACAATTTACATTCATATCAGGTCAAGGTGTTACCCGTTTTCCCAAGTGACAATGCTTCCCTCCTAGTTTTACTCTACTAGGTGAGCCAAATAGAACAAATTCATCTAATGCCTTTCCCAGGAGGAAAGGGAGAAACTTTGTGGAGTGTCTCAGGAGCTCTACTGAGGTTCCACAAAATTTCCTTGCATCAGCCAAATGACAGGATACCAAATTTGTACTTGAATTTAGATTTCTGGGAAGCTTTGCCATAAATATCAGAAAAATAACAGAAACAACAATGTTCAATCTCTATGAAGGCACCGGCTTAGTTCAGTTGCACAATGATGACCATCAAACCATAACCTTTGTGTTTCCTCATAACTGGAGACTCTTTTTTTTTTTTTCTTCAATGTCTATGGGCACCATGTGTACCAATTTGTCAACCACTGAAGGTCAACACAAGGACATAAGGAAAGGACATACAGACATACAACATATAGACACAAAGAGATCTTTAGTTACCATTTATCACGCGTGGGATAGCTCATACAACTGCAGTTTCACTCATAGGCCAAAGTAACAAACAAGCAGAGAAAAGAAAAAAAAATCTCAAAGTTAAAACCAAAAAGTTAAAAGGAAATACCAAAATCAAAATTGAACGCTGTTCTGTGTAAAAAAAAAAAAAAAATTACTGGCAGCATATGCATGATCCTAGATGTTATTTCACGTCTCCTAAACTTTGAAAGGAAGAAGATTGGTTAGAGCATGTTAGTTTTCACAGGATTTCTTCAGAAAAAGTGAGTCCTTGGGTGTCCTGCAACAATAAATGGAAAAGAAGTAGTAATATTCAAGTTTTTGTCTGTTTCTTAAACAAATATCTCAAGTCCTCAATGGGTTCACAAGACCACTGGGACTTCGTCTCTGGGTCAGTTCCTTCTGGGGCTTTCTTAACTCTGGAATGATGTACCCAGGGTTTTATGCCTGCAAGTTTCAGAGAAGTATGTGTGCTCAGCAAAACATCATAGGGACCAGTCCATTTTTCTGACAGCTGGTTTTGGGCATCCCCACTCTGCCAGGTCTTCAGTAAGACCTGATCTCCAGGTCTGAAGGGATGCAATGGTTGATCAGGAGGCACAGAGATCCTCCAGGTTGCAAAGTTATGAATTACTGCCAGAACCTCCTGGATGTGTTTCACATATTGTGTGATCTGGCAATCTTGTGCTATTTCCGGACTGGCTTTCAGAACCGAGGCCTGGAAAGGTCTTCCAAACACAATTTCAAAGGGACTTAATTGTAGCCCACTTCTAGGTGCCACTCTTATGCGGAGGAGGGCAAGGGATAGTACCTGGTCCCAATGAAGTTGTGTTTCTTGGCAAAGTTTTGCCAAGGTTTTCTTCAAGGTGTGGTTCATCATCTCCGTTTCTCCAGAAGACTGCAGTCTCCATGCAGCATGCAATTTCCAGTTGATCTGTAACGCACTGCTTACTGCATGAGTAACGTCAGAGACAAATGCCGGCCCATTATCACTCTGGATGGAGTCCGGCAACCCAAAGCGAGGGACTATCTCTTTCAGCAGCTGTTTTGCAACCTTGGAAGCTTTTTCCGTCTTTGTGGGAAATGCTTCCACCCATCCCGAGAACGTGTCCACAAAAACCAAGAGGTATTTGAAATTGCCTGTTGTTCTAGGCATTTGTGTAAAGTCCACCTGCCAGTCCTCAAAAGGACACTTGCCCCAATATTGAACCCCAATGGCTTTAGGGTGGGAGTCAGTCTTGGGGTTATTCCTGGCACATAGTTGACAACCTCGGGTGATCCGTTGTGCTATTTTGTGTAAATACGGGCCCTTCAAATATGGGCGCACTGTTTCTATTAAGGCATCTCTCCCATAGTGAGATCCTTCGTGAAGATGTTTTAGCACCGATATACTAGGGCCTCCGGGAGGAGTATCATCCCATGGGAGTTTACTCTGCAAGTAAAACTGGGGTCAAACTCAGTAAATTCCCATGCACGAGCTCTCCCCTCATCCCACTCGGTGTATTCAGGAGCATACTGAGTCAGGTCCACAAGAGGGATGACTGCACCCTGGAGGGCAGAACGGGCCTTAGCCACCCGATCGGCTGCCCTGTTGCCCTTTGTCATGTCAGACCCAGCAATTTGGTGGCCAGGACAGTGCATCATGGCAACAGCTGATGGTAAAGCTACTGCCTTTACCAAGGCCAGGATTTCTAATGGGTGTTTGACGTCCTTGTTACTGGCAGTAAGGAGTCCCCGTTCCTTCCAAATGGCCCCATGCATGTGGAGAATCATAAAAAAGTACTTGGAGTCAGTAAATATATTGACTCTTTTACCTTTCGAGAGTTCCAATGCACGGGTCAGGGCTATTAATTCAGCTTTTTGTGCTGATGTACCTGCCGGAAGAGCCTTAACCTCCACGGTGTTCTGGAGTGTCACCACTGCATATCCCGCACATCCACGGCCTTGGTCCATGAAGCAGCTGCCATCTGTAAATAGCTCCCACTTTGGATCCAGCACAGGCTGGTCAGTCAGATCTGGTCGGCTGGCATACACTGTGTCTATGGTTTCTAAACACTAATGGATTAAAGTGTCATCCTCAGGTCCATCTGCATTGCTTGGAAGCAGTGTGGCAGGATTCAGGGAATTAGAAACCTGCAGCTTCACATTAGGATTGTCCAACAGAGCTGCTTGATATTTTCCCATTTGTCCGGCAGTGAACCAAAGTCCACCCTTCTGCTCCAGCAATGTCAAGACCTGATGTGGCACACACACAGTGATGGGCTGACCCAATGTAAACCTCTCTGCCTCGTGTAGGAGGTCACAAGTGGCAGCCACAGCACGCAAACATGGAGGCCATCCCTTAGTGGTGTGGTCCAATTGTTTGGACAGATAAGCAACAGACTGCATTTCTGGCCCCAACAATTGGATCAGCACTCCTAGGCCAACCCCCTGTCTCTCATGTACATAAAGTCTGAATGGCTTCCTAAGATCTGGAAGCCCTAATGCTGGTGCTGAGATCAACTTTACTTTTATTTCATCAAAGGCCTTTTGACATTCTGGGGTCCAAGTCAAAGGTTCAGAGTCCAGGCCTTTGAGAGCATCATATAAGGGTTTTGCTATTAATCCAAAGTTAGGAATCCAAATCCTGCAAAACCCAGCCATACGCAAAAATCCGCACAACTGTCGCAGGTTGCCGGGGACTTCAAGAGCTGAAATTAATTTTTCCTTTCCGTCATCAAGCTCCGTCTGCCTTTCTTAATTTCAAACCCCAAATACGTCACTGTTTGTCTACATATCTGTGCCTTTTGAGGTGACACCTTATAGCCACATTCTGCCAGGTGGTTCAGTACCACTATGGTATTTTCCAGACAAGATTCGTAGTCTGGACTTGCAATCAATAAATCATCTACATATTGCAACAGGACGCCCTGGTTTAATTGAACCTTCCTGAGATCCCTGGCCAATATTTCCCCAAAAATAGTTGGGGAGTTCTTAAACCCCTGTGGAAGCACGGTCCAGCAATATTGGAGAGTGCTCTTGGGCTTAGTGTCTTGCCACTCGAAGGCAAAAAGCAGTTGATCCTGGACATCTATTGGGATACAGAAAAAGGCATCCTTAAGGTCTAATATTGAAAACCACCCGAAGTCACCAGGCATGGCAGTTAATAAGGTGTAGGGATTAGGCACGGTGGGATGTAAATACTGAACAATGTCATTAATGGCCCTCAAATCTTGGACAAAACGGTACTCGCCTGTATGGGGTTTCATCACTGGCAGAATCAGGGTGTTATACGGTGAGCGGCAGGGCCAAATGAGTCCAGATTGAAGGAAACTTTTCAATATTGGCTCAATTCCCCTCAAGGCCTCCTCCTTTAAGGGGTATTGCTTCCTCCTTGGGGTTCTGCTCCCCTCTACCACTTTCTATCTTTACAGGCTCTGCACTTTTCGCACGTCCTGGGGTTCCATCAGCCCATACCCATTTATTTACTCTTTCAAAAATTTCACCTTTCGGTGGAACACCTTGAGTAAGTAACATCTGGAACCGCAGAGCATGCTCTGGAGGTACCTGTAGGTGAAGCCTCTGATGTTTTGGTGAGAATATAATTCATGCGTTGAGCTTACTTAAAAGGTCACAACCAAGTAGAGGGATTGGACACTCTTCCAAGTATAGGAAGCTGTGCTGGAGCTGTGTGGTGCCCAGCCGGCACTCCAAAGGTTGTAGGAAGGCTTTCTGTTGTGGCCTTCCCATAATCCCAGTGACTGCTACAGTCTCTTTGCTCATTTTAGTTAATTATGAATTCAAAACTGAGTATGTCACTCCAGCGTCCACCAAGAAATCAATGAGACGATCCCCCACAGCGAGTGTTACCCGGGGCTCTGAGGGGGTTATTCTAATGGGCTTCTCTAGATCTAGTGGAGCCCCTGGGCACCCCTATTCTGCATCTGAACTTTCTCCATGAACTATCATTTGTCTCCTTTCCTCTGCACTTGGCTCTAGATTCCTTCTACTCTGTCTATATTCCCTCCTATCTTCACCTGAGGCTCTACCCTGTGTTGTCATTTGTCTCCTTTCCTCTGTACTGGGCTCTTGATTCCTTTTCTGTCCGTATTCCCTATCATCATCTGAGCCTCTACTCTGTGCTAACATTTGTCTTCTTTCCTCTCTCCTTGGTTCCTGGTTCTGTGTACTCCTTCTATATTCCCTCCTGTAAACCCTACGTGAACCATCATATCTTGGTGTTCTCTGTCTTCTATCCTGTCTTCTATAATTATTGTGTCTGCTGCTTCCCTGTAATCTGGGACAACTGTACTTCCAATGTCCCTCTTCCCTACAGAAAGCACACTGATTTCTTCCTAGGGGTTCACGTCTCTGTCCATTACTGCTTCCCTGAAACCCTGTTCTGTGCTCTCTTTGTAAGAAAACAGTCGCAGGATCCAGCCTCCTGTCCTCTCTATTATAAGCCCTAAATGCTAAGTCCACTACCTGGGACGGACTCATCTCTGTGACGCCGTCCACCTTAGCTAACTTTTTCTTTATGTCTGGGGCACTATGGGTAATGAAAGCCATAGTGATCAGACGAGCATTTTCTGGGGCATCTGGGTTTATATCCGTGTGGTTAGTGTACGTTTGAGTAATCCTCTCAAGGAACTCTGACGGATCCTCATTAGCTCCTTGTTCGAGTTGCAATATTTTGTTAAAGTTTTTTAGTTTGGGGATTCCCTGCTGCAGTCCTACCAATAAACATTTTTTATACAGATCCAACATCTCCGTTCCTCCATTGTTAGGGTCCCATCCAGGATCTTTTTCTGGGACAACAACCTCTGGCTCTGGGGCTGCCTATCCTTTTGGTGGAGAGGGTCTGCCTCCTCCCTGGCTTTCCTGAATACCATTCTCTGCTCATCCAGAGTTAATAAAGTATGCAGCATGGACTGTATATCTGCCCAGTTAGTGCGGTGGGAGACGAAGATAGAGGCAAACAAGTTTGCCATCCTCTTGGGAGCCTGCTGGTACGAGGAAACAGAGCTCCTCCAATTTAGGAGGTCCACAGTACTGAAAGGATGGTGCAACCAAAAGTACCCAGCAGGTCTCCCATGTTCATTCAAGCCACCCATTGGCATCTGATGAAGGGGAAACTGTCCTGCCTCAGTGTGATCCTTCCTGCCAAAATGGGTGCTGAGTCTAGTGTGGGGAGGAGACACCATTTTAGTGTCCTCCCCAGAGGGCAGTGGAGGCTGTGCAGCCTCAGGAGTCTGCACAGGAGGGGCCTTGTCACATGGAAGAGGATTTTATCCTGATGTATTTAAAGTATTTAAAATATGATGCTCCTCCTCTTCTAACTCTGCCTGCTGGCAGTCCTCATGGGAAGAGGAAGGTTTATCCTTTCTCTGTGCCATAAGCCAAGCCTGCGCTATATCCAATTTATGGAGGGTGACCTCTATCTGGTCCTGCATATTTTTAAAAGCTTGATCTTGTATGCTTTTATAAACTGACTCAAAGATGTTACAGTTCTCATCTCTCATGCACTTAATAGTTAAATCAAAGGCCTGATGTTGTTGTTGTATGGCCACATTAAAAGCCTGAATTTGTTGTTGCATGGCTAAGAGCCTGAATGTGTTGTTGCACATTCTCAGTATGTGAAGTAGAACATCTACCTCTCATAGAAACAAGAATGTAGCAAATGGCGCTTACACATATTACCAAAAAAACACCCAGAAGCACAGACTGTAAAGGAATGGCTTGTAAACCACCCATGTATATATACAATAGTAAAATCACATGCCATACACCAGGCTTCATCAAATTATTTACATTAATGAAACTGGTATTTAATAGAAGAAGGCTACTCAAATTCAAGGCCGGAAGGAAACTGAAAGAACTCAAGCTAGGGATGAAACTGTGTAGGCTCATGGTTGAGGCCATGTATGAGTCAAAAACGCACCCACAAGGGCTGTACGCACAGGGGAAAAGCAGACTTTTCAGGACTTGAGACAAATATTACACTGCAAGTCCTGCAGGACTAGTGTGCTTATGGTGACCAACGCAAGGAATGTTACTTTGGGCTGGTCAACCGCAGGTGTAACTTGGAAACCACGTTGGGTGCCAAACTGTTATAGGGCAGCCCCGATACAAAACGGGGTGCTTGACTGTGGGTCCTCACCTGCGTGCTTAAAAGAACTTATCAATGCTCTACTGCAGGCACACGCGAAAGGTTAATAAAAGGTTTATTGACAAGGGAAGGGGAAATGAGGAAATGTACAGCTCAGTGGGAAAAGTGGGAGACAAAATTTTAAATGAGTCCTACCCGATCCGCCGATCTGGAATCCCAAATGGCACTCTGAGAGCTGGCTGCAAGCCAGGAGCCGTGAAGCCAGGAGGCAAGAGACAGCAAGCCTGCCCAAGGCCCACGTGTTTAGTTTTTATGCCCAACCTGGCTGCCCAACTACACCCTCAGGTCCCAGCCACACTCCCCTTGGTGGTGATGGGATTTGTCTTTCCCAAAGTCTTGATGTCTTTAGTCTGGAGTGGGGGTGGGGTCCACAAAGCCTGTATGGGATTAGCTCGGGATCATTTCCCCCTAACAGATCCTGAATGGGACCCCAACAATGGAGGAATGGTGATGTTAGAACTGCATAAAAAATGTTTATTCATAGGACTGCAGCAGGGAATCCCCAAACAAAAAAAATTTTAACAAAATATTACAACTAGAACAAGTAGCTAATGAGGATCCATCAGAGTTCCTTGAGAATTATTCAAATGGACACCAACCACATGGATATAAACCCAGATGCCCCAGAAAATGCTCATCTGATCACTATGGTGTTCATTAACCATAGTGCCCCAGACATAAAAAAAAAAGTTAGCAAAGGTGGACGGCGTCGCAGAGATGAGTTTGTCCCAGGTAGTGGACTTAGCATTTAGGGTTTATAATAATAGAGAGGACAGGAGACCAAAACCTGTGACTGTTTTCATACAAAGAGAGCACAGGACAGGGGTTTAGGGAAACAGTAATGGACTGAGATGTGAACCCCTAGGAAAAAATCAGTGTGCTTTCTGCAGGGAAGAGGGACATTGGAAGTAAAGTTGTCCCAGGTTACAGAGAAGCGGCAGACTCAGTAATTACAGAAGGAAGGATAGAAGACAGGACACCACGACAGGATGATTTGCACAAGGGGTACAGGAGGGAATATAGAAGGAGTACACAGAACCAGGAACCAAGGAGAGAGGAAAGGAGACAAATGATAGCCCAGAGTAGAGGCTCAGATGATGATAGGAAATATGGACAGAGAAGGAATCGAGAGCCCAGTACAGAGGAAAGGAGAAAAATGACAGCACAGAGGAGAGCCTCAGGTGAAGATAGGAGGGAATATAGACAGAGTAGAAGGAATCTGGAGTCAAGTGCAGAGGAAAGGAGACAAATGATAGTTCATGGAGAAGGTTCAGATGAAGAATAAGGGCTCCCGGGGGCTCCTAGATCTAAAGAAGCCCATTAGAATAACCCCCTCAGAGCCCCAGGTAACACTCGCTGTGGGGGATCATCTGATTGATTTCTTGGTGGACACTGGAGCGACATATTCAGTTTTGAATTCTAAATTGACTAGAGTGAGCAAAGAGACTGTAGCATTCACTGGGATTACAGGAAGGCCACAACAGAAAGCCTTCTTACAACCTCTGGAGTGCCGGCGGGGCACCACACAGCTCCAGCACAGCTTCCTATACTTGGAAGAGTGTCCAATCCCTCTACTTGGTCGTGGCCTTTTAAGTAAGCTCAACGCATGAATTATATTCTCACCAAAACATCAGAGGCTTCACCTACAGGTACCTCCAGAGCATGCTCTGCGGTTCCAGATGTTACTTACTCAAGGTGTTCCACCGAAAGGTGAAATTTTAACTCCAGAAATTTTTGAAAGAGTAAATAAATGGGTATGGGCTGATGGAACCCCAGGACGTGCGAAAAGTGCAGAGCCTGTAAAGATAGAAAGTGGTAGAGGGGAGCAGAACCCCAAGGAGGAAGCAATACCACTTAAAGGAGGAGGCCTTGAGGGGAATTGAGCCAATATTGAAAAGTTTCCTTCAATCTGGACTCATTCGGCCCTGCTGCTCACCGTACAACACTCTGATTCTGCCAGTGAAGAAACCCCATACAGGCAAGTACCGTTTTGTCCAAGATTTGAGGGCCATTAATGACATTGTTCGGGATTTACATCCCACCGTGCCTAATCCCTACCTTATTAACTGCCATGCCTGGTGACTTTGGGTCGTTTTCAGTATTGGACCTTAAGGATGCCTTTTTCTGTATCCCAATAGATGTCCAGGATCAACTGCTTTTTGCCTTCGAGTGGCAAGACCCTAAGTCCAAGAGCACTCTCCAGTATTGCTGGACTGTGCTTCCACAGGGGTTTACGAACTCCCCAACTATTTTGGGGGAAATACTGGCCAGGAATCACAGGAAGGTTCAATTAAACCAGGATATCTTGTTGCAATATGTAGATGATTTATTGATTGCAAGTCCAGACTACAAATCTTGTCTGGAAAATACCGTAGTAGTATTGAACCACCTGGCAGAATGTGGCTATAAGGTGTCACCTCAAAAGGCACAGATATGTACACAAACGGTGACATATTTGGGGTTTGAAATTAAGAAAGGCAATTGGAGCCTGATGACAGAAAGGAAACAGGTAATTTCAGCTCTTGAAGTCCCCAGCAACTGGCGACAGTTGTGCGGATTTTTGCGTATGGCTGGGTTTTGCAGGATTTGGATTCCTAACTTTGGATTAATAGCAAAACCCTTATATGATGCTCTCAAAGGCCTGGACTCTGAACCTTTGACTTGGACCCCAGAATGTCAAAAGGCCTTTGATGAAATAAAAGTAAAGTTGATCTCAGCACCAGCATTAGGGCTTCCAGATCTTAGGAAGCCATTCAGACTTTATGTACATGAGAGACAGGGGGTTGGCCTAGGAGTGCTGATCCAATTGTCGGGGCCAGAGATGCAGTCTGTTGCATATCTGCCCAAACAATTGGACCACACCACTAAGGGATGGCCTCCATGTTTGCGTGCTGTGACTGCCACTTGTGACCTCCTACACGAGGCAGAGAAGTTTACATTGGGTCAGTCAGCCCATCACTGTGTGTGTGCCACATCAGGTCTTGACATTGCTGGAGCAGAAGGGTGGACTTTGGTTCACTGCCGGACAAATGGGAAAATATCAAGCAGCTCTGTTGGACAATCCTAATGTGAAGCTGCAGGTTTCTAATTCCCTGAATCCTGCCACACTGCTTCCAAGCAATGCAGATGGACCTGAGGATGACACTTTAATCCATTAGTGTTTAGAAACCATAGACACAGTGTATGCCAGCCGACCAGATCTGACTGACCAACCTGTGCTGGATCCAAAGTGGGAGCTACTTACAGATGGCAGCTGCTTCATGGACCAAGGCCGTGGATGTGCGGGATATGCAGTGGTGACACTCCAGAACACCGTGGAAGCCAAGGCTCTTCCGGCAGGTACATCAGCACAGAAAGCCAAATTAATAGCCCTGACCCATGCCTTGGAACTCTCAAAGGGTAAAAGAGTCAATGTATTTACTGACTCAAAATACTCTTTTATGATTCTCCCCATGCATGGGGCCATTTGGAAGGAGCGGGGACTTCTTACAGCTAGTAACAAGGATGTCAAACACCCATTAGAAATCCTGGCCTTGGTAAAGGCAGTAGCTTTACCATCAGCTGTTGCCATGATGCATTGTCCTGGCCACCAAAAGGGTGGATCTAACATGACAAAGGGCAACAGGGCAGCCGATCGGGTGGCTAAGGCCCGTTCTGCCCTCCAGGGTGCAGTCATCCCTCTTGTGGACCTGACTCAGTATGCTCCTGAATACACCGAGCGGGATGAGGAGAGAGCTCGTGCATGGGAATTTACTGAGTTTGACCCCAGCTCCACTTGCAGAGTAAACTCCCATGGGATGATACTCCTCCCGGAGACCCTGGTATATCCGGTGCTAAAACATCTTCACGAAGGATCTCACTATGGGAGAGATGCCTTATTAGAAACAGTGCGCCCATATTTGAAGGGCCCGTATTTACACAAAATAGCACAATGGGTCACCCGAGGTTGTCAACTATGTGCCAGGAATAACCCCAAGACTGACTCCCACCCTAAAGCCATTGGGGTTCAATATTGGGGCAAGTGTCCTTTTGAGGACTGGCAGGTGGACTTTACACAAATGCCTAGAACAACAGGCAATTTCAAATACCTCTTGGTTTTTGTGGACACGTTCTCGGGATGGGTGGAAGCATTTCCCACAAAGACGGAAAAAGCTTCCAAGGTTGCAAAACAGCTGCTGAAGGAGATTATCCCTTGCTTTGGGTTGCCGGACTCCATCCAGAGTGATAATGGGCCGGCATTTGTCTCTGACATCACTCATGCAGTAAGCAGTGCGTTACAGATCAACTGGACATTGCATGCTGCATGGAGACTGCAGTCTTCTGGAGAAACGGAGATGATGAACCACACCTTGAAGAAAACCTTGGTAAAGCTGTGCCAAGAAACACAACTTCGTTGGGACCAGGTACTATCCCTTGCCCTCCTCCGCATAAGAGTGGCACCTAGAAGTGGGCTACAATTAAGCCCCTTTGAAATTGTGTTTGGAAGACCCTTCCAGGCCTCAGTTCTGAAAGCCAGTCCAAAATTAGCACAAGATTGCCGGATCACACAATATGTGAAACACATCCAGGAGGTTCTGGCAGTAATTCATAACTTTGCAACCTCGAGGATCTCTATGCCTCGTGATCAACCATTGCATCCCTTCAGACCTGGAGATCAGGTCTTACTGAAGACCTGGCAGAGTGGGGAATGCCCAAAACCAGCTGTCAGAAAAATGGACTGGTCCCTATGATGTTTTGCTGAGCACACATACTTCTCTGAAACTTGCAGGCATAAAACCCTGGGTACATTATTCCAGAGTTAAGAAAGCGCCAGAAGGAACTGACCCAGAGACGAAGTCCCATTGGTCTTGTGAACCCATTGAGGACTTGAGATATTTGCTTAAGAAACAGACAAAAACTTGAATGTTACTGACTTCTTTTCTAGCTATTGTTGCAGGATATCCAAGTACTCACTTTTTCTGAAGAAACCCTGAGAAAACTAACATGCTCTAACCAATCTTCTTCCTTTCAAAGTTTAGAAGATGTGAAAAAACATCTAGGATCATGCATATGCTGGCAGTATTTTTTTTTTTTTACACAGAAAGGCTTTCAATCTTGATTTTGTTATTTCCTTTTAACTTTTTGCTTTTTTGAACTTCGAGGTTTTTTTTTTTTTTTCTGCTTGCTTTTGTTACTTTGGCCCATGAGTAAAACTGCAGTTGTATAAGATACAGCATGTGATAAAGGGTAACTAAAGAGCTCTTTGTGTCTATATATGTTGTATGTCTGTATGTCCTTTCCTTGTGCCCTTGTCTTGGCCTCTAGAGCTTGCAAAAAAAAATGGTATACATGGTGCCTATAGACATGGAAAAAAAGAGTCTCTAGTTATGAGGGAAAACTAAAGGTTATGGTTTGATTGTCAACATTGTACTACTGAGCTAAGCCGGTGCCTTCACAGCGATTGAATATTGTTGTTTCTGCTGTTTTTCTGATATTTATGGCAAAGCTTCCCAGAAATCTAAATTCAAGTACAAATTTGGTATCCTGTCATTTGGCTGATGCAAGGAAATTTTGTGGAACCTCAGTAGAGCTCCTGAGACACTCCACAAAGTTTCTCCCTTTCTCCTGGGAAAGGCATTAGATGAATTTGTTCTATTTGGCTTATCTAGTAGAGTAAAACTAGAAGGAAAGCATTATCACTTGGGAAAACGGGTAACACCTTGACCTGATATGTATGTAAATTGTCAGTGGTGATTTTCACCTTGTAATATTGTATACTTCAATTGTTTAATATCTATAGGAATTGTTTCTGGAAATATAGGGAGAAAAGGTCTCAATAGATTCCTATTGAATGAACTGTTGAGAGTAAAATTTTCCTACAAAGGACTGAATAGACCTGGAAATACACCTGATATTTACTTAGTTTTCTTTGACATAATACTGGTAATTTTTTTTTTTTTTTTGCATTTTGTTCTGAATCCACAAAGTTTTCTTGTTTTGGTGACCAGGATCTGCAGCAAGGTTGCATTTTCTTTTCCCCAGCAAAGATAACTTGTGTTTGCATTTTCTCTCCCCTTGATATCAACACAGCATAAAAATAGTGGTAGTGGGCTTCTGCTGGTGTCAGTGGTTGAGCACTGCGCTGTGAAGCTGCCCACAGCCTCTGCAGCGCTGGTTCGATCCCCAGCCACCTGCAAGGGTCCCACATGGCACACAGACCTCTCCTGCCACACCCGCTGCTCCCCTCAGCAGTGTATTTCATCAGTCTGCCTGTTCTGTTCCCCGCTCTGGCTCTGGTGAATTCTTTCACCCTCCCGCGCTTCTGACTGTACCCAGTGCTTGTATAAATAAATAAATAAATCTTAAAAAAAAATAGTGGTAGTAATCTTTTTACTACTTATCTCAGAGTCTGTTTTTGCATAACTTCCATAGGGATTTTGTCTGCTTAAACTAAAAAAATTGGACATGAGTTTCATTGTGTGGCTTTGAGTGGAGTTCTTCCAGAAAGTTGAAACAGAGCTGAACCAAGAAGAGGAGAACCTGTTTGCTTTGTCTGTAGGGTTCCAGAGACTTCCAAAGAAGGTGAGGAAGCTTGCCTCCATTGGCAGGACTGGACAACCTGGCCAACGAAAAAGTCCTGGTACCCTCGAGAAGAGGAAAGCCCAGGTGGAGTCTGATGAAACCAACTTTGTTCCTGAAGCCTACATGGACCAGATGTCAACAGTTCGCTCTGATCCTATATGGAATATTCCAACAAAGCCAGCTAAAATTGCTGTTTAGTTATTCTGTCCTGTGATTTTATGCAAAAATAGGTAATATGGTTTAAAAGTACATTTAGTTTGCAAACTTTTGCTATGCTGTTCAAAAATTTGGGATCAAGGTTGAGAGAATTTGTTTTTACATAAGTTGAACCATTTTAAGATTTTTTTTCCCCTGGATTTTGACGTATTTGCTGTCTTGTTTTGGCTAATGCCTCCAGATTTTTTATTCTTGGCTTGGACTGATGAACTGTTTTTCCAGGAATGGAGGACTTTTGCTTTCCACAACGGACAATACCTGGAGGGACTGGTTTTCTTTCACACTGGAACCCTGGAAAATTTTCATCTGAGACTGTATCCCAGCATCCATACATTTGATCTTCATCTCCATAGAAATGGTGGCAAAAAGATGAAAGGGGGGAATTGTTAGGGAGAAAGGATGTCCTGAGCTAATTCCATACAGGCTTTGTGGACTCACTCCCACTCCAGACCAAAGCCATCAGGACATTGGGAAAGACAAATCCCGTCACCACCAAAGGGAAGGTTGCTGGGACCTAAGGGTGGAGTTAAGCAGCCAGGTTTGGTATAAAAACCAAACACGTGGGCCTTGGGGTCTCTCTCTCGCTTGCCTTCTGGCTTCATGGCTGGTGGCTCACGGCCAGCTCTCAGAGTGCCATATGGGATTCCAGATCGGCGGATCGGATAGGACACATTTAAGACTTTATCTCCCACTTTTCTCCCTGAGTTGTACATTTCCACATTTGTCCTTCCCTTGTAAATAAACCTTTTATTAACCTTTTGTGTGTGCCTGCAGTGGAGTATTAATAAGTCCCTTTTAAGTGCACGGGTGAGGACCCAAAACCAGGCAACCCATTTTGTATCAGGGCTGCCCTGTAACATAAGCACTTTAAATTATTTAAATAGTACATGGGAGATTCACATACTAAAAAAATTCATTTTTCTGAAATTCATATTTAACTACTGGGCATCCTGTATCTCACCTGGCAACACTATTGTGGGGGGGTATCAAGTCATGCATTGTTGCCAGAAAGCACAGTGCTATACAGACTGAAGTCACATGAGCAAACAGCAGATTATGGAGAGTAGTAGAAGTGAGAGGGAATAGAATTTTTTTAAAAAAATGAGAGAGAAACCCTGAAGAGGTTAGAAGGAAGGGGGGTAACATAATAAAATTTGAGTTTTAGGGAGGGGCTCCCTGGTGGCACAAGGGGTTAAGCACAGCACTGTTGAAGCAGGAAGTTTTCCAAGTGTGCTGCTTGGGGGAGTCTGCTCCTTAGATTCTGCTGCTTGGTGGAGTGGAGAAGTTGCTGGGTGTACTGCACTGCTTGTTCACAGTAGTAGCCAGGGCTACCTTGATCCCCTTCCCGAACAATAAAGAATGCTTTTACTATCATGGATGGCATAGCAAGTTCCCTCATACAAACTACATAAAACGGGTGAACTTCCTTTCTCTGAGAAGGCCCTCAGCAGGTAATTTACTTTACTAAAACTGTCTCCAGAAGAGTCTCAACTGAAGAATTCAGCCTTGGTGAACCAGTAAACACTGCAGGAGATCTGTGTACTTGAAAATGGACTTCCCACTCTCAGAGTGCCAAAACCGTGGCCCTGCAAGAGCTGCAAAATCTCACTACAGGTGATTCAGATTCTATGGGATCAGTGATCATAGCACCAATTTCTGTCCTGCCACCTCTCCCACACCCCTGCTTCCATCAGGACACCAGCAAAGTATACCTTCTATTGCTCTCATTAAAAGAGAAGACGTCCCTGGTGGTGCAGGGGTTAAAGTCTCTGCGCTATTACCAGCCACTGCAGCATAAATTCAATCCCCAGGCAGGGAGCTAACCCACATGGCCCAGCAGACCTCTTCTGTCTTGTCTGCTGCTCCCCTCAGCAGTGTATTTCATAGATCTTCCTGTTCTGCTCCCCACTCTGTCTCACTCCCTGTACCTCTGGCCTGTACCCCAGTTCTTGTATGCATAAGTAAAAAAAATAAATATTTAAGGCCTCCCTGGTAGCACCAGGGGTTAAGACGCAACCTATGAAGCTATCCACAGCCACTGCAGCACGAGTTCGATCCCTGGCAGGGAGCTACCCACATGGTGCAGCAGACCTCTCCTGACTCACCTGCTTCTCCCCTCAGCAGTGCATTTCAGTCAATCTGTCTGTTCTGTTTCCCACTCTGTCTCCGGTGAATCCTCTCACCCCCCACACTTCTGGCCTGTACCCCAGTTCTTGTATGCATAAATAAATAAATCTTTTTTAAAAATAAATCTTTAAAAAAATAAATAAAAGTGGAAGAGAATTTCTAGCCAATCCTAGAAGGACTTTAGTTAAGGAAATGATATGCCCCAAAAAGCTAAAGATCATGAAAAGTGTAAAGCTTCAGCCAGTAAGATGCTCAGAACCCAGATATAATGCCCAAACCAGTGGATGCTGCTGACCCTGGTGCACTCCTAGCAGAGACTCTGCAGAAGAAAATTGCTTATCGGTATTGAAGCAGTAGCCAAGATGTGGTTGAAAAAGGAATCTCAAAGTCTGAATCAGAGGCCAACTCAGAAACAGTGTTTGGGTCACACATGCTGACGTCTAGAGAAAAATGAAGGTTGTAATTGAAAATGTTTCAAATTCTGAACAGACAATATTATGAGCTGAAAAGGTTATCCTGGTTCAGCTGTTGGGTTGTTAGGGCTAGGTTAGTCTGGTAGAAATCAGCGTATTTAGTAAGTATTCAATGGTTTTCTTTTAAGTTTAATCAGAGGTCTGAGCAATAACAAAAGCATTTTAAGCTTGATTCTGCTTTTATGAGGTCAGTTCTGAAGTTGCCATACATATATGTGCGTTTTGACATATTTTTAATGCGTAGCCAGGACATTTAGATTTCCAGTCTTTGAAAAGAATTATACAGGTTTCAGAACAAAGAAAGGACATTTGCTGATGTGAATTTTTAATTTGTAAACACTAATTCATCTATTTCATATGAATATATTTTAATATAAAACAGTTGAAAAATTTAGTGATGACAGCAATGAGGGTACTATTATTAGTTTTCAGCGATTATTTATTAGTCAATGATGGAACAGCTGGTATAACACACAAGAGAAATACTTGAGATTGGAATCTTCTTGCTGGGACAGAACTTATATATTGGATTCTCACATTTTCTTGGAGATGGAATTTGAGTAGGAACCAGATAATGTTCACTGTTGAAATTCTGTAATGTGTTCCTCTAAATGGAAGTCAAGAACCATGAAAGCTGCTATTACAATTAGTGCCAGTCAGTGCTGAGCAAGAAAATGTAGTTTTCAAATAACAAGGAGTCAAATTATTGAATTAAATCTTTTCAAGTGAAAACTAGAATATACCATTTCTTTTTTTTCATTTTAATAAGTGGCATCATAAATAAAATAAAATATCAAGTAGAAAAAACAAAATTAATTTAAAGATAACAAAATAAATAAATAAAACTTTTTCAAAAGTATGAGGATTTGGCAACTGAATAGGTAAAGAAGGCATCAGTCCTAGGGTATGGCTTGGTTATCTGGGAGACGGTATTGCTACTAACTGAGGTAGGTCAGGGATAGAGGACAATACTTGAGTTTAGTTTGGGGCATGTGTCAGAAGTGCCTAAAGGGAGAGCTGGTATAGGGGACCAGCAAATAATTGGCTATCTCATCCAGAACTTCATTGGGGAAGGTAAGTTGGAGGAAGTAGAGACTGGGAAGTCCTCAGCAGAGAGGTAGTGTCAAAACCAGGAGATGGATGAGTTCCTCAGGAAGGAACAGAAAGACTCCATCCAGGAGACCAAGAAAGAATAGTCAGGGAGGTACGAGAAACCCAGAGAGTCATGGAAACCAAACTTCTGAGAGGGTGTAGTGATCAACCATGTCAAATGGAGCCCAAAAGTTCTGATCACACAAAGGCTGAACAACAGTCCTTGATTTGGGTATTGGTAGAGTCATCATAAACACAGTCTCACTTAGACTGCTACATTTATTCAAATGACTTAGCTTGCAAGTATCCTTGACACTCTCTCAGATACTCTTCACAGTTATTCTCACATTGCCAAAGACTCTTTCAGAATTTAAGCTATTCTTTCAGGGTATTTTCACATTAAACCATTGTGCCCCAACTCACTCAAAAATTACAGGCACACATTTGCATGTTCTCCATTCTCATCACTTTGGGTCTTTAATATTTGTCTATGTCACCTCAGAGTCAGCTGGAGCTAATGCAACTCTATCTTTGCAGGAGTAATTGCAGGTACCCACAAGGGTTAAATAGGTTATCTTATGGTTTTGATCTTCCAGGTGTGAAGACCACCTATGTATTTCTTTTATCTCCTGGTAGGGCTATTACCCCCTGGGAATTGTGAGGTAATGCTGGGTGTTTTTGGTCCTGGTGCCCTTGTTGTCCCTTCCGTCCTCCTGTACCCAAACTGAAGAGTCTCTATTGTGTGTGAAAGTTGACTTCATTCTGTTCCCTATATTCAAATAAGCTTGAGACAGAGTTGCATACAATAAAGAGACAGGGATGGGCAGAAATTTCCAAGGAAGTGGGAAGGGCTGGGACACATAATTTAGTAGACAGGTATGAGCCCTAAACAGGACCTTCCTTCTCTGAGACTGAAGGGAAGAAAAGTGTGAGTAAGAAAAAGGTCCCCATTTGCTCTCTACCCAGGAGTTCTTAACCCAAGTGCCACAGCCCCTTAGGTGTCTTTGGAGAGAATCCAAGGAGCCCATGAACTTGAATGGATCTTTATTTTCACTGTCACTAATAGAAATGTGGCATGTCCATCTAGGGAATGTGGGTAACAAACTACAGTAGTATTAATGATACCTGTGGCTGTGTCACCAAGAGAAATTATATTTTCATAGTTTATCATGGTTGTTACAGACCTCTCAAATTAGCATCACTATTCTGAAATCAACCTTTTTTTTGTTTTTTAAAGATTTATTTATTTATTTATTTATAAAAGCACTGGGTACAGTCAGAAGCGCGGGAGGGCGAGAGAATTCACCAGAGCCAGAGCAGGGAACAGAACAGGCAGACTGACCAAATACCCTGCTGAGGGGGAGCAGCGGGCATGGCAGGAGAGGTCTGTCACGCCATGTGAGAGCTTCGCCAGTGGCCGGGGATCGAACCAGCGCTGCAGAGGCTGCGGGCATCTTCTCAGCCCAGTGCTCAACCGCTGCGCCACTGGGGAGGCCCTCACTCAACCTTTTGATAGAGCATATTATTCACTGTACCGATAAAGAAGGAGATATATTACTACCTTACAGATGTGTTCACTATTTTAGTAATGGTATTTCTTTTGTAATCCTATTTTTTAAAAGATTTATTTATTTATTCATAAAGAGCTAGGGTACAGGCCAGAGATGTGGGGGGTGAGAGGATTCACCAGAGACAGAGTGGGGAACAGAACAGGCAGATTGACTGAGATACACTGCTGATGGGAGCAGCAGGCGAGACAGGAAAGGTCTACTTCGCCATGTGGGTTGCTTTCTGGCCGGCTGTAGATCGAACTTGTGCTGCAGAGGCTGCGGATTGCTTCATAGTGTGGTGCTTAACCCCTTGTGCCACCAGGGAGGCCCTGTAATCCTATTTTTTAAAGATTTATTTATTCATGCATACAAGAACTGGGGCACAGTCCAGAGGTGTGGGGAGTGAGAGGACTCACCAGAGATAGAGTGGGAAACAGAACAGGTAGACTGACTGAAATACACTGTTGAGGGGAGCAGCCGGTGAGACAAGAGAGGTCCACTGCGCCATGTGGGCAGCTCCCTGGCTGGCCAGGGATTAAACTTGTGCCGCAGTGGCTGTGGTTAGCTTCACAGTGCTGTGCTTAACCCCTTGCACCACCAGGGAGGCCCTGTAATCCCAATTTTTATACATGTATTATTCTGGAAGATTTCCTTAGACTTCACCAGACTGCCAAAGGTCTCACAGCATAAAAAAGTCTAAGAAATACTGTTCTGCATCTTTAAAGACTCATGCCCTAAAACAAAGAAAGTCAAGGAAAAGATAAACCTGGGATAACATCAAACTTAAAAGCTTCTGTACAGCAGAAGAGACATTAATCAAAGCAAAGAGACATGCTACTGATCCGGAAAAACATCTTTGGACTCCATACAACTGATAAGGGACAGATCACAAAGATATACAAAGAACTCACATGACTCAACAAAAGCAAAGTAAACAATCCAGTCAAGAAATGGGCAAAGGGGACCTCCACTGGTGGTGCGGTGGTTGAGCGCTGGGCTGCGAAGCTGCCCGCAGCCTTTGCAGCACCGGTTCAATCCCCAGCCACCAGCGAGGGTCCCACATGGCTCACAGACCTCTCCTGCCGCCCGCTGCTCCCCTCAGCAGTGTACTTCGGTCCTTCTGCCTGCTCTGCTCTCCCCTCTGGCTCTGGTGAATTCTCTCACCCTCCCACGCTTCTGACTGTACCCAGTGCTTGTATAAATAAATTAATTAATTAAAAAAAAAGAAATGGGCAGAGGAACTTAAAAGATACCTCTCCAAAGAAGAAATGCAAATAGCCAACAGGCATATGAAAAAATGTTCAACATTCCTTAAAATCATCAGGGAAATGCAAATCAAAACCACAAAGAGATACCACCTTACACCAGTAAGAATGGCACATATTAAAAAAAAACGAGCAACAACAAATGCTGGCAAGAATACGGTGAAAAAGAACTCTCCTAAACTACTGGTGAGAGTGCAAACTGGTCTAACCACTATGGAAAGCTGTATGGAGGTTTCTCAGACTACTAAAAATGGAGCTACCACATGACCCAGGAATTCCATTCCTAGGGATCTACCCAAAGAATACAAAAACATTAATTCAAAAGGATACCTGCATTCCTATGTTTATTGCAGCACTGTTTACAAGTAAGATATGGAAAGAAACCAAATGCCCAAAAATAGATGACTGGATCAAGAAGATGTGGTTTATATACACAATGGAATATTATTCAGCAATCAAAAAAGATAAACTCATGCCATTCATAGCAACATGAATGGAGCTAGAAGGAATTATGCTCAGTGAAATAAGTCAGAAGGAAAAAGAAAAATATCAGATGGTTTCACTTATAGGAGGAATATAGGGGAACCAAATAAGGCATGGGGGGAGAAATAATAACAATACAAAGCACAACAATACAAAACAAACAATTATAAACCAGAGACATCCTGCAGGGGAGGAGGAGGGAGAAGGATTGGAAGGAGGGAGGGAGGAACACTATGATGATGGTGTATGGGTTAACTGGTGGTGGAAATTATATGGGGACTATACCTGAGAAAAGAAAACAAACATTGTTTTAAAATGAACAATGATTTAAATATATATTAATTAATTAAAAAAACAACAACAATGTTCTGAAGAGTGACAGTAGCTAACATTTATATAGCTCTTGCTAAGGGCCAGGCATCGGTCTCCCCGGTGGTGCAGCGGGTTGAGTGCCACCACGCTGTGAAGCTGTCTGCAGCCTCTGTAGTGCGGGTTCGCTTCCCCACCTGCCGGCAAGAATCCCACATGGCGCAGCAGACCTCTCCTGTCTAGCCAGCTGCTCCCCTCAGCAGTGTATTTCTGTCGTCTGCCTGTTCTGCTCCCCGCTCTGCCTCTGGTGAATCCTCTCACCCGCCCTCGCCTCTGGCCTGTACCCCAGCTCTTGTATAAAAAAATAAGTAAATCTTTAAAAAAAAATAAAGGTCAGGCATTGTTCTAAGTACCCTTCCCCCCCTTATACAGTTGTTAACTCATTTATTCCTAACACCCCTACAGGTTTCCTCATAGGAAACTGAGGTACCAACAATTAAGTAATTTGCCCAGCGTGATTTAGTTAGTACATGATGGAACTGAGATTCAAACCCAGTTCTTTTGGCTTCAGAGTCTGTGCCAAAAAGTCAAAGAGTTGGGCCTCCCTGGTGGCGCAAGGGGTTGTTTCAGCACTATGAAGCCATTGGCAGCCATTGGCAGCCACTGCAGCATGAGTTCGATCCCCAGTCAGGGAGCTACTCACATGGTGCAGCAGACCTCTCCTGTCTCACCTGCTGCTCCCCTCAGCAGTGTATTTCAGTCAATCTATCTGTTCTGCTCCCCACTCTGTGTCTGGTGAATCCTCTCACCCCTTTCCCCTGCATCTTTGGCCTACACCCCAGCTCTTGTATGCATAAATAAATAAATCTTTTTTTTAAAAAAAAGAAAAGGGCCTCCCCGGTGGTGCAGCGGGTTGAGCGCTACGCTGTGAAGCTGTCCGCAGCCTCTGCAGTGCGGGTTCAATTCCTGGCCAGCCAGGGAGAAACCAACATGGTGTGGCAGACCACTCCTGTCCTGCCTGCTGCTCCCCTCAGCAATGTTTTCGGTCCATCTGCCTCTTCTGTTCCTCCTCTCTCTGGTGAATTCTCTCACCCTCCCATGCCTCTGACCTGTACCCCAGTTCTTGTACAAATAAATAAATCTTTAAAAAAAGAAAAAAAGAAAAGTCAAGGAGTTGAATTGGCAGACTGTCAAAGCAGCAAATGGGTTGAAGGTGCTGGGGAGAGTGAATAAAGAGAGAAGGGGAATGAGAGATGATCTACACTGACTAGAAGAAAAGTAGGAAGAGACTGGAAGAAAATGGAATGGTCAGAAGAACAACTGGCATCAAGGAGATAAAAGAAGTGGTAGAGGGACGGAGACTGGAAGAACATGGTCAGAGTGACAGATGGTGGTATGTTAGACAGCACTAACACTCACACACCTCTCTATGGGGGTACCTGGCCAGCCCCGGCCAGAAAGCCCCTTCCCCGCAGGCAGGCAGAGTCCACAGCAGGCTGAGCGTGCCCAGTTCCTTCTCCCAAGATCTCCATATAAGAGGGGTGGGAGGGTGATGAGGTCACTACAGGGCATGACAAGGTTAATAATGTGGCCTAAATAGGGTGGTTTAAGTATAAAGGAGGGGGAGGACCCCGGCGATGAGCAGATGAAGGAATCATCAAGTTGGCGTTGTGCTTCTCTCAGCAAGTATGTCTCAGAATATCTGACCCCCAACATCTCTGTCTCTTAGTAGATCTCTACAACCATAGCTCTGTGATCCTGTCTGCTGTCTCTGTTCCTCTCTCTGCCTCAACATATTTCTCTCTGTGTGGCTCTCAGACTCTCCATCTTTGGATAGCCATGTCTGTTCCAGTATCTGTTTTTCTGTCTCTTCCTTTTTCTGTATCTGTACTGTAATTATCTCTTTTTCCAAATGCATTGTGTCTTCCTAGAAAGCATAATTTTTTTATTATTCCTCAGGGTATCCCCAGAGCCCTGCATAGGGCTTGGTGTATAGGTGTCTCTTAGATAAGTTTATACTTGAATGAAGATTTTCTCTGAGGGGTGAGGGACACACACATGAGGGACACACACATTCAATTTCCTGCCCTCCCGTAACCCCCTAGAGGTGATGCTTGCCCAAAGGTAGTTTAGAAAGTAAGGAGGTGGGTGTGGTGGTATTGTGCTGCTGCTATTGGTTTCTTTCTCCCCCCCCCCCATTTTTTGGTTGCCCTTCGTTTACATAACTATATAGTTTTGTGCAGGATCCATTCACCCTCCACCAAAGCTCCAGTGGCTCTACTCTATCATATTACCCTCTCCATCCCCTCCTCTCTTCCCCCTCCACTCTGCTAACCGGCATATTTTTCAAGACATGGAGCCAATCTAAAAGCCCATGGACAGGTGACTGCTTATAGAAATTGTGGATATATACTCAGTGGAATACTACTCAGCTATTCATTTTTTAAAAAAAGATTTATTTATGCACACAAGAGCTGGGATACAGGCCAGGGGTGGTGGTGGGGGGAGGGGGTGTGAGAGGATTCACCAGAGACAGAGCGGGGAACAGAACAGGCAGATGGACTGAAGTACACTGCTGAGGGGTGCAGCGGGCAAGACAGGAGAGGTCTGCTGCGTCATGTGGGTATCTCCCTGGCCATGGATCGAGTTTGTGCTACAGCGGCTGCGGACAGCTCCATAGGTTGCGTCTTAACCCCTTACGCCACCAGGGAGGCCCATACTACTCAGCTATTTAAAAAGATGAAATATAGTGTTTTGGGGACAAAAATGGATGGATCTTGGGGTGACGGTGCTAAGAGAAATAAGTTCGAAAGTGAGACAGGGCTCTACTCCTTTGTGAGATATAAAGAACAAACTGTCAAGGACTCCCTGGTAGTGGAAGGGGTTAAGCGTCAGCACTATGAAGCTATCCGAAGCCACTGCAGCACGAGTTCCATCCACAGCCAGGGAGCAAACCACATGGCCCAGCAGACCTCTCCTGTCTCCCCCACTGCTCCCCTCAGCAGTGTATTTCACTCAGTCTGCCTGTTCTGCTCCCCACTCTGTCTCTGGTGAAGCCTCTCAGCGACCCCCCCCCCCCATCTCTGGCCTACACCCTAGATCTTGTATGCATAGATAAATAAATCTTAAAAAAAAAACTGGCAAAACACCACAAAAATAACTCTCATAGGCCACTGGTTTCTATCCTCTGGTGAAATAACTCTGGGAACATCTTGCCAGGCCTGGCGGGCTGCCCTCTCAAGTTGGAAAAGCAAAGGGCTGGCCCGGGCCGGATGTCGCGCGCAGCGCCCCGCCTCCTGCTGGCCCGCCCCTGGCCCCGCCCCCGCCAATCAGTGAGCGCCAGAAAGTTCTGCCAGACCCAGGAAAGATGGCTGCCGCGTGTCGGAGCGTGAAGGTAATCTATCGGGTCTTTGCCTCTGCTGCCGGCCCCCGTGTGCCGGCTTTGAACGGCTCGGCCATGGAACCCGGAGGTGGGGGGAAGAGATTGGTGCAGGGAGATAGGGTCAAGCCTTATTAAGGCGTGGTATTGCGGTGTTTGGGCTCTGGAGGTGAAGGTCAACTCTCCGCCGCACATGTATGTGGGGTAATAGGACGGGCTGCCTGTACATTAGACACTCAGCGGTAAGGAGAGAAGGCACACCTGGGCCACACTGCTGGAGTGACCAGGAGCCTCCCTCGAAGAAGCTGGAGAAGGGGCTGGTGTAAGGTGGGGGTCTGCAGTGTAGCCCGATCGTGCCTTTCTTCTTAGGGCCTGGTCGCAGTAATAACCGGAGGAGCCTCGGGCCTTGGTCTGGCCACCGCAGAGCGACTTGTAGGGCAGGGGGCCAGTGCTGTACTTCTGGACCTGCCCAACTCGGATGGGACGGCCCAGGCCAAGAAGTTAGGGAAAAGCTGCGCTTTCGCCCCAACCGACGTAAGTGGGGTCACCTCTCCTCTGCCAGTGTGCGGGAGAGATCACAGACACCGGCCTGGGAACCCAGAGGGCCCTTCTCTTGACGGTGCCGCACCGTCTGTGTGGCGGGCGGTGGATCAATGTCCTTGTCCCTTTGGGCTGGAGCCGTCAAGCACTGGGAACGAAAAATCTTTGAAGCGGGACTGAGGGGGATAGGATTGGACATATCAGAATGTCATGGAAATGGTATGTGATGGCTTGAAAATGCATCTTGTGCCCTGTGATTTTATAAAGTCAAAAAACTTAATGAAACGGATTCAGAAAATAAAGCATGATGAAATCATCTTAGTAGGTTTGCGTAAAAAAAAACAAAAAAGCTAGTGCACAGGGGACTGTGGTGATGGTGCCTTGGGGAAGGAGATTCTATGGGGACCAATCTGAGGGTGGGGGAAGCAAATATTGTCTAAAAAAATGTAAAAAATGATAAATGTTAAAATAAAAAAATGAAAAAAAAAAAGCTAGTTTATCTTCATAGCAATGATTTTTAAAACAGTGTTGTTCTCCACATCAGAGAATCTCCAGGGATATGTGAATTTATCAAGAAGGTATAGATTTGAAAAATATTTTGAAACATGCTTGTCTTGCCTAATATTTTCACCCTTGCCCCACTCTTGAGTTTTCGTTCTCTTGGCTTCTCCCTTGCTTGCACTATTCTGTTGTCACGCAAAGACTAGCCATCCCTTCCCCTAAGTTTAGTGGGGTGTGTGTGTGTGTGTGTGCTGGTAAATAAATACCTTCTCCACTTCTCCCTTTGAAGGTGACCTCAGAGAAGGACGTGCAAGCAGCCCTGACTCTAGCAAAAGAAAAGTTTGGTCATGTGGATGTGGCAGTCAACTGTGCAGGCATTGCAGTTGCTATCAAGACATACAACTCAAAGAGGAGCCAGGCCCATACCTTGGAGGACTTCCAGCGAGTTCTCAATGTAAAGCCTCTGAGGTTCTCTAGGGGTGGAGTAAAAGGTTTCTTGCTATGGGTGACCCCAAAGGTTTTAGGTGACAAAAGGCTACCTCTGCCTCAAGCTCCTACACTTTGTTTCTACTGGTCCTCCAGGTGAATCTCATAGGCACCTTCAATGTCATTCGTCTGGTGGCTGGTGAGATGGGCCAGAATGAGCCAGACCAAGGAGGCCAACGTGGGGTCATCATCAACACTGCCAGTGTGGCTGCCTTCGAGGGCCAGGTGTGTGGGCAGGGATGAGGCTTGTGCTTCTCAGTGACTTGTTGACACCCTTCCACCTATGACCTCCACTCCTTCTCCAGGTTGGACAAGCTGCCTATTCTGCTTCCAAGGGGGGCATAGTAGGCATGACACTGCCCATTGCTCGAGATCTGGCTCCCATGGGCATCCGGGTGATGACCATTGCTCCAGGTAGACACATCTCCATGCCACACCTGGATTGGATGGGATCCGTGGGCAATCGAGGGAAATTTACCACCTAAGCAGCACCAACCTTGCATGGCGAAGCACTACAATTAGGGCTAAGGTGAGGAGGGATTGGGTAAATATGAAGGCAAGGGTGGACCTCTGACTCTGGCTGTCTTATCTAGGCCTGTTTGGCACCCCACTGCTGACCAGCCTCCCAGAGAAAGTGCGAAACTTCCTGGCCAGCCAGGTGCCCTTCCCCAGCCGACTGGGTGACCCTGCCGAGTATGCTCATCTGGTACAGGCCATCATTGAAAACCCATTCATCAATGGAGAGGTCATCCGGCTGGATGGGGCCATCCGCATGCAGCCTTGAAGGGGGTGGGGAATAGAGCAAACCTATTCCTCTGCCCCTCCTTTCACTGGGCTACTACCAGCTTGGGAGGATGCACAGTATAGCCATTTTGTAACTCTCCCATCAGTTACCCTCTGTGCCTAAATAAAGTTTCTACTTCTCACAGGGAGTGCGCAGTGCTGTGTGCTGGGAAAACTGGCATGGGGAAGAAAGGTTAAAGGTGCAAGACTTTGTTAGGGTTGCTCAGAACCCAGGAATGGGGTAGGAAAGGCAGTACCTTACACCTTTTGTGTTCTATTACAATGCATGGCCTTGATTTTAGTGAATAACTTTATTAACTTGGGTCAAAGGTAGGGATACTGGCTTAGCTCTCTCCCACTGGGAATGGATTGGGGAAGGGGGTTATGTAGCATCATTTTCTTCTCTTGACTTCTAGCCCTTTGTGAGCCTGATGGGGGAGAAGAGAGAAATGACCATCCTGAGCTCAGCGGCTGCTGGTGTTGAACTGTAGAAAATATTGGGCTGTAGGCCGATTGGTGTAGATTATTGAATTCAGATAATTCTGCCTGTAAAAGAAGTCCCGAGGCCTCAGCTGATGGACTTTCCCCCGTCCCTGACCCTCACCATCCTAGCACTCTCCCTTGGCATTGCCAAGGTTGCCCTACTGCCAACCCCTAGAACTCACTGTGCTTTTTGTTCTTTAGCCAGCTGCTGGTTGAAGGAGCCCAGGCCCCTACGAAATTCAGCACACAGCTCCCTTTCCTGTTCTTCTAGCTCCATTGCTGCTTGGGCTGAGCATATGGCCTGGTTTTCCCATTCCACATCCAGTGCTTGTTCTGCCTGGTGTTGTACCTCCTTTTCACGACGTTGCACCTCCTGATCTTTGCTGATGGCAGCTCGCTGTTCTGGAGTCATGCCTTTCCAGCAATAGGGCAGTACCCTATGGGGAACCATAGCGTGTTGAGCAGCCTGGGGGTTCTCAGTCAGTAGGTCACTATTGATCTGGTTCTGGATTTCTGTGAGGTTGGCCTCTTGTTGGTGCAGATGTTCATGGCGCTGTCGCTCAGCCACCTCAGCTGCCTGGTGGGGCCCCCAAATATGAGCATTTGAGTGCCCAACCTCAGGGAACTCTCAGTCATAGGGGAGGGGGTGATATGGCCCTAATCTCTCCCATCAGGGAAAGAAGGAATAGATAAGGCATGGCCTTCGAATGACCTGAAATGGGGGCAAGGGTGGAATGGGCAGGGAACTTACCTGCCTTCTGGAAGTCCTTAGAGAATCAGGGAAGTTCTCAGGTGGGTGAGGGGTTTGGCGTTGATTCAAGATGTGGCTAAGGTTCCCCCAGGACTTTGTTCAAGGGAATGGGGAGAGCCCAGTGCACAAATGGGGATAGCTCAAGCTGTACCTGGGCTTTGTTGGCATTGGCCATGGCAGACATCATGGCCACGCGACAGGACTCCTCCAGCTTGGCGAGCTGGGTGGCCCGTATGTCCATGGCTAGGCGCAGCTGTTCACTGAGCATATCTACATAGAGAAGTAGGAGCAGGGCACTTTACAGGCCTGCTCCTTTCCTGATTCACGCATTCAGCCATTTGTTATTAAACTGTGTATGTGTGTGTGTGTGGTGTGTGTATGTATGTATGTTTGGGAAGGTGTTAATGTCCTAATTGTAGGGATGTAGAAGGAGCTACTTTATCGAAGTAGGGATAGCCAAAGTGGCAACAAGTGTTTGTCATGTACTGAACTGAAAGATGCCTTCAATAGACCTGGATGCCAGTGACTGCTCTGCTGCTTCTGAGGTGTGTGACCTTGGGTAAAAGCATTTCATCTCTCTGAGCCACAGTCTAAGGGCCATGTGTTGGTTTCTGAAGATACCACATAATCAGATTCTGTCCTCAGAGAGCTCTCTGTCTAGTGGGTGAGGCAGATCCAACATAGATAATACCACAGTGTGGTAAAAGCAATGGTAGGGATATGTAGAGGGCGTTATAAGAGCTTTAGATAGTAAGTGAGAAGGCTTACAGGACAAGGTGATCCTGGAATTACCTGATGTATATAGACAGAAAGAGCAAAGGGCATTCCAGGCTGAGGACACAGCATAAACAAAGGTATATTAACAATCCAGTCACACTGGTTTCCTTGCTGTTCCTAGAACATCCAGGAACAGAGAATTTGTAATAGATGTTATACTTGGCTCACCTCTCTTGCTGCCCTCAGGTCTTTGCTCAAATGTTACTGCCTATGTAACCATTCCTGTCTGTCCTACTTAAAATTGCAATCTGCCTGCCCCCAGCATTTTATCCCTTTGCCCTGATTTTTCTCCCTAGCATTTGTCACCATCCAGTATACATTTTACTTAAATATTTTCTCTGTTTCCACTTACTACAAGGTAACCTTTGTGAGGACTGGGATTTTTGTCAGTTTCATTCACTACCGTGATTCAGCACCTAGGTCTGAGACTGTACATAGTGTTAAATATTTGTCAAATGTATGAAGGAAATCAAGAAACAGCATGGCCTGTATCTTAAATTATAAGTAATCTGTTCTTGCTGGAGCATAAAACGCAAGTGGCTACAGAATTTTGTGGGGGCCAGACTAGGCCAGAAACTTGACCCTAAGGTTGTGGGGAACATTGAAGGATTTGAAGCAAAGCAGTGATATGGTTAGATTTGCATTTTATAAACCTCCTTATGGTGGCCACCATGGAGGGCAGGCAGCCAGGCAATTGCATGTAAGGAAGCCACCTTAGAAACTATTGCAGTAGGCCAGTTGGAAGGACTCAACCCAGGGCATTATGGAAAAGATGGAGGGGATACATAGGAGGTTACATCATCAGTACTTGATGGATTGAGAGAAGGAAGATGCAGGGACACTTCCCAGGGTCCTGGCTTGGATGACTGGGTGCATAGTGTGCAGAAGTGGAAGATACAGAATGAAGAGCAGGATAGGGAGTACCCATGAATTGTTTCCAGAAACCAAGTTGGAGGTGGTCAGCAGGCATCTGGATATGTGACTCTGCAGACAGAGGGCACAGAGATAGTGGCATGGTAGCTGGTTCCAACGTGAGGGCTGGGAACAACCAAGTATACAGGGTAGGGAGAGCAGAGTGCTAGGGACAAAGTCTCAAGAAGGGAGGGAGACGAAGAAGGAATGCTCAGAGAGCTACAAGCAAAATGTGTTGTAATGGCAGCCAAGGAAGGATTGGGATCAGTCAAGGAGGAAAGATAAAACAGAACCTGTGTGTAATACAAAGGGCACTGGTGATTTTTGGTATGAGTAGTATCAATGTTGTGTGGGGGAGAAATGAGATCTTGGGGTTGCAGTGTGACTGGAAAGTAAAGAAGAAAAGACAGCACTGGAGGTAGATTTTTCAAAGAGTGTGACTATAAAGGAAAATGGCTAGCTCACAGTATCTAGTGGAATCAGTGTGAAAGGAGGCTTTTTTTTTTCACATAGGTTAGCATATAAGCATGTTTACAGCCTTTACCAAAGGGGCCAGTGGAAGGGTAAGTGTTGGAAACACAGGGGAGGGAATACCTGAGGGAGCACAGCCTGGGAGGGGGACAGGGAAAATGGGACCCGAATATGCTGAAGGCTTGGTTTTTTAAATTAAAATTTTTTTTTTCTTTAGGCATACAAGAGTATTTGTGGATTGGCTCAGCTAAAATCCATCTGTATACACAGAAACAACAGGAATTTTCCTCTACTTCTCCCCCCACCTCCCCCACCCTCTTCCTCACCACCTCCTGTATGGGTCTGTAGGTTACAGGGGCTGCCACAGAACTAGCTGGTTAAGGGCATTTGGATGATTTACATACTCTACAGGGCCTAATTGTACCCATATTTTATTAATTTATTTTTAAGATTTATTTATGTGTACAAGAACTGGGGTTCAGGCCAGAGGTGCGGGGTGGGGGGAGGGAGAGGATTCACCAGAGACAGAGCAGGGAACAAAACAGGCAGACTGACTGAAATACACTGCTGAGGGGGATAGCAGGCGAGACAGGAGAGGTCTGCTGCGCCATGTGGCTTAGCTCTCTGGCCAGCCAGGACTGAACTCATGCTGCAGAGTCTGCGGGTAGCTTCATAGTGCTGTGCTTAACCCCTTGCACCACCAGGGAGGCCCAATCCTTTGACAGACCTACATTCCGATCCCAAACTATTATACTTTGCCCACTGTGTGACTTTGGGCATTTTACCTCCCCTTGGGACCTCTGTGTCCCCATCCTCTCATTTCACTCTTCACAGCAACCCAGAGAGGTAAGGCTAAATCCTACTTTTCACATGGGACACAGAGTTCCCAAAAAGAGGTAAAATGCCCAAGGTCACACAGTAGGCAAGGTATAATAATAGGTTGGGATCTGAATATAGGTCTGTCGAAGGATCAGCCCATGCTCCTTCCATTAAACTACTCAGATTTCCTCAGCATTCTGCTGTCCCTGTAGCTTTACTATGCCTCGTAGTACACCTGCCTGCTGCCATTGGGCAGCTAGCCCACAGTGCCATTGCAGCTGGTATATCAAAATTCACCAAATAGGTGGGGCCTTCCCGATGGCGCAGTGGGTTGAGCACAGCGTGGTGAGGCTGTCTGTAGCCTCTGCAGCGGGTTTGATTCCCAGCCGGCCAGGGAGCCACCCACATAGTGCGGCGGACCTCTCCTGCCTTGCCCACTGCTACCTTCAGTAGTGTCTTCGGTTAGTCTGCCTGTTCTGCTCCCCACTCTGTCTCTGGTTAATCCTCTTACCCTCCCACGCCTCTGGCTTGTACCCCAGTTCTTGTAAAAATAAAAATAAATCTTTAAAAAAAAATTCACCAACTTGGGCCTCCCTGGTAGCACAGGGATTAAAGTCTCATCACTCTCAAGCTATCGCCAGCCGCTGCAACATGAGTTCAATCCCCGGCCAGGGAGCTAACCCACATGGTGCAGCAGACCTCTCCTATCTCGCCCTCTACTCCCCTCAGCAGTGTATCTCAGCAAATCTGCCTGTTACGCTCCCCACTCTGTCTCTGGTGAATTCACTCACCCCCTGCACCTCTGGCCTGGACCCAAGTTCTTGTATGCATAAATAAATCTTTAAAAAAAAATCACCACATACTCCAAATTTCCAAGCCCAATAGACAAGTTTCTGTTCCTAGCTGAACTTTTCCAAGGCATTTGACATTATGACACTCTCGGCCTTTGAGTCCCAACTTTTTTATGGTGACTGAGAGGAGGCAAGTATGGGATAATGTTCAAGAGCATGTGTGCTGGAGCCAGCCTGCTTGAGTTCACTCCTACCTCCATCACCCACCAGCTCTGTGACTGGGCAAGTTTTAACATCTCTGTTCAGTTTCCTTTTTTTTTTTTTTAAAAAAAAAAAAAGATTTGTTTATTTATTTATACAAGCACTGGGGTACAGGCCGGAGGCGCAGGAGGGTGAGAGAATTCACCAGAGACAGAGCAGGGAGCAGAAGAGGTCTGCCACGCCATGTGGGTGTCTCCCTGGCTAGCCGGGAATTGAACCAGCGCTGCAGAGGCTGCGGAACAGCTTCACAGTGCTGCGCTCAACCTGCTGCGCCACTGGGGAGGCCCTGTTCAGTTTCCTATGCTGAAAATGAGAATGATACTAATACTTGCCTCATAGGGTTGCTGTGAGGCATTAAATGAGTTAATGCCTGGTAGAAATTATAGTAATGGTACACAGTAAAGGTTAGTGCCACTGTTATTATTTTATGCATCTCTTTGTCCTATTTCACTGATCCCCGTTCAATCTTTATTATTAGTTCCTTTTCATCTACTCAGTCATTCACTCAAGATAAATGTACTGAGCATCTATGATGTGCCGGGCACTGTGTCACTGGGGTTGTAGTGGTTAATAAGACAGCTTTGGTCGTTGTCCTTACAGAGTACACCATTTTCTTACCCTTTTTCCAGAGTTCAGGCTTAGTATTCTATTTATATGCACAAAACCCCCTCCCTTCCAGATCTCTCCCTCCAGCCCATATTGACCCAGGAATTTCAGGGACATCTAGCTACATGGTTATCTATCAACCACCTATGTATGGATGCAATAGTTTTCTAATCTGCTTGCCTCTAGTCTTCCTTCCCCCTCTAATACAACCTCTGCAATGGTTGTCAGAGTTATCTGTTTAAAATACAAATCATATGACTCCAATGCTCAAAACCTTCCCATGGCTCCTACCTCATTTAGTAAAAGCTGAAGTCCTCACCATGGCCAATAAGGCCTACCCCAACTGGCCTCTGTCACCTTTCTGACTTTACTTCCTACCACTCTTCTCACTCTACTACTTCAGCTACTTTTTTAATTTTTGCGTAGAAGAACTGGGGTGTAGGCCAGAAGTATGGGGGGAAGGGGGGTGAGAGGATTCACCGGAGACAAGAGTGGAGAGTAGAACAGGCAGATTTAATGAAAAACACTGGTAAGGGGAGCAGCGGGCGAGACAGGAAAGGTCTGCTGTGCCATATGGGTCAGCTCCCTGGCAGGGGATTGAACTCAGGCTGTAGTGGTGATAGCATTGAGATTTAACCCACCAGGGTTAAGGCCACCAGGGTGGCCCTTAAAGTTTTTTTTTTTTTTCCAAAGATTGATTTATTTATTCATACAAGAATCCGGGTACAGGCCAGATGAACGGAAGGGTGAGAGGATTCACCAGAGACAAAGCAGGGAACAGAACAGGCAGACTGATGAAATACACTGCTGAGGGGAGCAGCGTGCAAGACAGGAGAGGTCTGCTTCCCCATGTGGGACCCTCACCGGCTGGCCGGGATCGAACCTGCACTGCAGAGGCTGTGGACAGCTTCACAGCGCAGCGCTCAACAGCCTGCGCTACCAGGGGAAGCCCCCTTAAAGGTTTTAAAACAGAAGAATGACAAGACCAATTTCAATATTCAGCAAATGTTAAGGCAGCTATTTTGTGTGTGGCACAGTGTACAAACAAAAATTCTTGCTCACATGGCATTCACGCTAATGGGGACAGAGAGAAAAGATAAAACAGTGAAATATATAAGGTGGTTAACATAATTGCTAAGGAGAAAAAAAGCATAAAAGGGGATATGGGAGCTTGGAGGGGAACATAACAGTTGCACTTTTAAGTTAGGAAAACCTTACTAAGGTAATGTTTGAATACAGATTTGAAGACAAGGGAATGAGCAATACAAATGTCTGATGAGCTATCCAGGTAGAGGGTATAATAGCTAGTGCAAAGGCCCTGAGCCAGGAAAGAGCATGTCTCTCTCCTGAGAGAGCATGGAATGCTTGAGGAACAGCAGCGGGGCCCAAGTAGCTGAGAAGTAGTGCCTCCTTAATGGTCTAGGGTTAAGTCTCAATGTGCTATCACCCAGACTCCCAGGCCAGAGAGCTAACCCGCATATAGTGCAGCAGACCTCTCCTTTCTGGCTCGCTGCTCCCCCTAATGGTGTATTTCAGTAAATCCACTTGTTCTGCTCCCCACTGGTGAATCCTCTCACCCCTGCCTCCCCGCACCTCTGGCCTACACCCCAGTTCTGTTACGCACAAAAACAAAAACCAACCTTTACAGTGGTTATCCTACATGATAAAGGGATAGTATCTTAGTTTGGAATAGAAGATTTTTAACCATTTTCTTTTCTACCAACCCTGGGGTGCAGTGACACTAAAGTATTTGTGTATCCGAAACACCTGGACCATTCAAAGTCCTGGGGCTCTTCTTGCTGCCCCCTCTATCTAGAGTGGTTCCTTTTTTTCTGTCTCCCTCTTCCACCCTGGCAAAATCATACCCAACTTTCTAAAATTGGTTCCTGACAGCTGATCTGTGTCATATTCTTTTCCTTGTAAGAATTAACCACTCCGATATTGATGTTCCCTCCATGTCCTACGATGGTACATAACAGTGTTAAAGCATAGCAGCAGACCTCTCCTGACTTGCCTGCTGCTCCCCTCAGCAGTGTATTTCAGTCAGTCTGCCTGTTCTGGTCCCCACTCTGTCTCTGGTGAATCCTCTCATCCCCCAAGCCCCCCACACCTCTGGCCTATACCTCCATTCTTGTATGCATAAATAAATCAATCTTTAAAAAAAAAACAAAACAGTGTTAAAGCATAAACATTTACTGTATGTATATTTTCCTCTTCTCTGAACTGATTTTCTGGAAGGTCTGGTTCTGTGGGCTCCTGTTGGGCACTTGTCTTATTTATTTTGGTTTTTAGTTCTTTCAACAATGACTTGTTGAGCACCTGACACTGGAGAACACTGTTCTGGGCAACTGGGATACAGGGATGGAAATGAGTGAAGTGTTTCATCTTCAGTGAGTTGACATTTTGGAGAGAATACATACATTCCACAAATATTTTCACAATTAGTTACATCTATGGGAAGTGGTATAACAGAACAGAGTGCTACAACAGGGGTAATTGGAAAGGTTAGCAGTGTGGGTTGATAAGACATGGTCTTTGCCCAGGAAGTGCTTATTCTAATGTGAGAGAAGGACGTGATCACAGATAATATCTGCTAATAGTAGCTACTGGTTATTGAGCACAAAGGCACCTACATACAGCATCCTGTTCAATTCTCATGTGAGTTCTATGTGGTATGGTTTCTTATCGTCATTTTAAAGATGAGGAAACTGAAGCACAGGGAGGAAAATTCATTTGCCCAAACCAGTTACTAAGTGGCAGAGCTGCCTCCAGGTAATGAAAAGCTGGCTGATTGGGGCCAGTGGGCACAGTCAGTTACTGAAGGAGATTAGGGAGGTTGGGGTCTACTCAGTATAACCTTTCAACATCCAGCTAATTGGACCACCCCATACAGTCTGGTCTCCTGGGTCCTGTATCCGGTTCAGGACAGCTCCCTGGAAAGCCTCAGATCTCTGTGCCTAGAGGGCCCAATTGCTTACCTGCACACTTTTCATCAGTCCTGGCTTGCTGTTGCTCCTGCACCTGTTTGTCCAGGCTGTACCTAAGCTGCTCCTGCTCCTTTCTCTGGCATGTAGCCTTGTCCAGCCCATAGTGGTTATCACTGTCGCCTTGATGAGTTAGAAACTCATTCCAGACTTGATCTGGATCCCAAAAGTCAAATTCATGCTTGTTCTTAAGCTGCTGTTTCTGCTCCCGAAACTCCTGGACTTTCTTTGCCAGCCGACGTGTCCTTTCTGCCTGTTCTTTCTCTAGCATCTGGGCTACCAGATCATATTGCATTTGGCTGGTCGCTGGGGGTGGTGGGCAGGGAGAACATGGAGAAGGCACCATAGGAGGGACAGAGCCCACTTGGCATGGCCTGTGCTCCTAAGGTTTATCTGTTTTTTGCCATCACATTGAGGTAGAAATGCCCTACCTCAAGCCCACGCAGGCTCTTACTCCCCGCCCCCCACACCCATGACTGGCCCCTAGCCTTGGGCTTTTACCATAAGCTGCCTCCTTGCTCTGCTCTGCTGCCTCCCGAAGCTTTCGTTCTTCCACCTGGCTGTTCAGGGCTTCGACATCCACCTGATCCCAAATAAATGAGCTAAGTCAGGGTAGAGGTCTAGCAGAAGGTCTTGAGTGCTCTAACAGAAACTTCTTAGAATTTATCTGCTTCAAAATTTTCCTATAGATCCCCCTATTGAATTATCTACTGAATTCAGATTACCTACGGAATAATATTCCCCCATCTCAGCATTGTTTGTAAGCCTATCAATGGCCTGGAAGGGCTCTGCCTCCTCCTTCAGCTTTATCTGGGTACCCTCATCTCCTCTCCCACTCTCAGTTCCCTGCACATTGTAGGCTATTTTGAACATTAGCTCTTGCTCTAGCTGTTCCCTCTACCTGGAACACTTTTTCCTCCCCCTCTGTCCAGACTCCTATTCACCCCTCAAAACCAGCTCAGCTTCCTGCCCCTTCAGGCAGATACTACTCCCATAAAATCAAGGACCCATTGTCCACATTATATTGAAGTTTGCCTCTATCAGTTATCTCCTCCACCTCATGGGTGAGCCTGTTAAGTGCAAAGACTAGCCTTAGTCGGTTTTGTATCCCTAATACCCAACCCAATGATTGGTACAGAGCAGGTCCTGAGGAAATGCAGCTGGATCTCAATCACACCACTCATCCCTTAGCTACCTACTTACTTGTCAAGCACTGTGCTCTAGTTTCCAGAGCTGCCACTATGTTAATTCTCACCTCGACACTTCATTTAGCCTCACTTTATAGAGGAGGAATCTGGATTTCAGAGAAAACAAGTGACTTACTCAAAGCCATATACCTAGTAAACAGCAGATTTGGTCTTTTCCGGAATGCCATGCTGCACATTCCCCCTCTACCCACCCACTCAGCAATCTATCTTCAACTATCAACACTGTCTCTTTATTTTGATTAGAATTCATTTAACACACCTCAAAATAGTGCAAAAGGGTATATAGTTTAGTGAAAAGTTAGCGTTCCTCCCATCTCTGTCCCTCACTCAGTTAGCAGTTTCTTATGTAGCCTTTCAGAAAGCGTTTAGGCATATGTAACACCAAGTGTTCTTTAAACTTCATTTGGCTCCTTGCTGCTTGTCTCTTGAGAACCAGGCCACTTGGCACGGAGCTGACTAGAGCTGACTAGAGAAGAATCACTTGTCACCTGCTCCTCTTCCCTTAGTTTCTTCCTCTGCACCCAAATTCCTTTCCCAGGCCCTTCCTAGGCCTGGGGGGGGATCAGTGCCTTCTCCCTTTCTGCCTAGGGCCTGCTTGAATCAGGGAGAAGGGCATAAAGGACATGGCAATGTGTCTCCCCAAGTACAAGAATGAGGTGGCCCCTTGTCCCAAGAAAGTCACTGCTACCCACTCACCCCTATGACTCGAGCCCGCACATTGAAGAATCGGGTCTGTCGCTCCTTTTCTCGATTTCTTCTAGCCTCAATGGCTGCTACTTCCTTGGGATCTGGTGACTGGTTTACTCGGAACATCTGGAACAACAGTGAGGTGGAATGAATCACTGCTGATGGTCATCCTTGTCTACACTCCGACCTCATTCCTTTCTCCCCGCTATATTTCATTTTACTTCCTGATATATTTCCTATTTGTGTCCTCCATCTCTGCTGTCACCACCCTATTTCAGGCCTCACAATGTTAGACAGTATTCCCGGGAGCCTCACTGGCTTCCTTCAGTCCAGTGATACCCTCTCTAGTTCTTTATCTGCACTGACTACCGGAGTGATCTTTCTGAAAGAAAATCTGACCACAGCACAAAAAGCAGCTCTAAAGCAAATGTTTATGAGATAAAGTCTCTGTAGGGTAAGGTAAAAGTATCAGGCTTTTCTGTCCTCCCACCATTAGGATAGATGATGGGTCTGCGGTCCCAAATTCATGCCTGATGGCGGGCACCTGTAGTAGGGTATGGGCATATGTAGATGGAATTCACCTGGGCTAAGACTGGGCTTTTAAGGGCGGCATCATGGGGACGCCAGCAGAAGAGAAGCAGTAGAAGCAGAAGCAGAAGCAGAAGCAGAAGCAGAAGCAGAACTACATGAGAAGCAGAGAGAAGCACCAGAGATCAACAGAGAGCCCAGATAGAGTGAAGACTTGCTGGGGGCTGGGAGGCCTGCCAGCCTCCCATCCCCCCAGCACCCCTGCTTGCCATGTGCCTGGTAAATCCCAATAAAAGCCTGCAAAAGCCACTGAGGGCTCCAGGACTGTCTACTCCTTTACCCCAGTCTGCTGATTAGAAATCCTGCTCTGTGCCCCTTCCTGCCTCTATAGTCTCCTTTTGCCAGACTTACAAGGGTCTTCATGATGTGACCCATGCTCATCTATCTTAGCCTGGAACTCAATTACAACACTCCTCTTTTTGTATTGCACTCTCTTCAGTTTTCCTCATTTCAGTAAAAGGCACCATCATGCCCCCTTTATTTTTATGACTTATTCTTGAGTCAAATGAAAGGCTAGAGGGGCTTCCATTTGTCAGATTCCCTTCCTGTTTTGGGATGCCCACTTTTAGCATGTGAGCCAGTCAAAGCGACAGCGAAAAACACTTCTACAAACATAAATCATACCATGTCTCTGACCTACTCAAAATTCTACACAGGCTTCCCACTGCACATGGAATCAACTCCAAACTCCTTACTTAGGGCTTTCAAGATCTTGTTCCTGCACACATCTCCTTTGTTTATAGTATTCTAGGCACAGTGGTCTCCTATCAAGTCCTCCAACTAGATAACTGTTCCCATGTCAGGGCATTTGTACTCTGCTTTCCTTTGTTTGGAATACGACCCTTTGACTTCCTCTATAGCTAGCTCCAGTTTTAAAAAACCTGAAAAAAAAGGCCTCCCTGGTGGTGCAAGGGGTTAAGATGCAACCTATGAAGCAATCTGCAGCCACTGCAGCACGAGTTTGATCCCCCACCAGGGAGCTACCCACATGGCGCAGCAGACCTCTCCTGACTCGCCCACTGCTCCCATCAGCAGTGTATTTCAGTTGATCTGCCTGTTCTGTTCCCCACTCGGTCTCTGGTGTATCCTCTCAACACCCCCCCACACACCTCTGGCCTGTATCCAAGTTCTTGTATGCATAAATAAATAAATCTTTAAAAAAAGTAAGAAAATTTTGTAATTGTGAAATATCCAACACATACAGGAGAATATTTATGTTAGGAAGCATATGTAAGTTCAGAGATAGGATAAAATAGACACCCACAAACCAACTTAATAAAACATGAGCAATACTATTTTTTTTTATTTATATGCATACAAGAACTGGGGTACAGGCCAGAGATGCAGGGGGTGAGAGGATTCACCAGAGACAGACTGGGGAACAGAACAGACAGACTGACTGAAATACACTGCTGAGGGGAGCAGCAGGTGAGACAGGAGAGGTCTGCTTTGCCATGTGGGTTTCTCTCTGGCCAGCCGGGGATCAAACTCATGCTGCAGAGGCTGTGGATTGCCTCATAGTGCAGTGCTTAATCCCTTGCACCACCAGGGAGGCCTGCCTGAACAATATTTTTAAACATTTTTCATGTTTTGGAACTTTACACAGTATTATGCAGAATGGATTCTTCTGCATCTTGCTTTTTTCACTCATGTTCATTCTATCATTTAATAAGTATTCATGTATTGCCTACTGTCTGACATTCCTTTTAATATTTGGGAGACATCAAGGAGCAAAAGCTACAAAATTCCAAGTCCTTGTGAGTCTTGCTTTCTAGTGGGGGCAAACAATAAAGAATATATTAAGTAGTTGGTAAGAAGATGAGAAGTGCTGTGAGAAAATATATGGAGCAGAGTAAGGTGAACTGGAAATGCCAGGGAAATGGCAATTTGAAATATGGAAGTCAGGAGAGGCATAACCTGAAAGTAATATTTGAGGAAATACTTGAAGAAGGAGAGGGAGCCATCCATGCAGATATCTAGGAAGAACACTCCAGGCAGAGGGAACCGCAAGTGCAAAGACCTTAAGGGGGACACACAAGAGGCACGTGTTCAACTGTGGAGTGAAGGAGAGGTTAGTAGAAAGTGACATGAAAAAATGGGGAGGAGGCAGAGCAGTAGGACCCTGCAGACCATTGTAAATGCTGGTTTTTACTCTGAGAGAAATGGGCAGCCATTGGAGGGGTTTTGAGTAGTGAGAATGATGTGTTCTGCTTTTATTTTTATTTATTTTTAACTACTGTAGTTTAATAAGCATTAGTTTGATTTTTTAAAGCATTACTTTGCTGTGTTAAGAATGATCTTGGAGTGGGGAAGAGGGATGACAAGGCTAGAAGCAGGGAGACTAGACAGGAGCCTATTATGGTCATCCAATGAGAAGTAATGGTGACTCACACAAGCAGAGGGGGTGAGGTATGGTCAGATTCTTGATATATTTTGAAGGTAGGGCTGACCAGGCTTTCTGACGGACTGGATGTGCAGTGAGTGTGAGAACTGTATCAAGAATGACTTCAAGGATTCGGGCTGGAGCACTCGGAAGGCTGGAGTTGCTATCAATTCAATAGTCTACTTGGGGAAAACTATGAAATGAGGGGAGGATAAGGAGATCAGTTTTGGACTTACTGAGTTTGAGAGGTCTATTAGATAGCCACTGATAGTATACAGTGGTATGGTAAATCCTATTATTGTTCAAAAAGACTTGATGCTCCTTCCTACAGAAGGATTATACATCCTTATCTCATTGCTCTGAAGGTTAGCCGGGTGGTGGTTTGCTTTGCCCTCTGAGTGTGAGTATTGACAGGTGTTCCTGCCAAGCAGAACTAAGGGCCATTACATAATAGGCACTTTCTTTTTTCTCTCTGCCATGAGACTGGCAATGTCTAAGGTATGCTCTTTCGAGCCTGGGTCCTGGAATGATGACATAGAGCAGAGATACAGCCAACTCACAATGGATAAGAAGCATGAGAGAGAAATCTTTGTTTCTATAAACTGCTGAGATTTTGGGGTTGTTTGTACAGCATACGATAGCTTGTCCTATTGATACAAAGAAATTTAAAGCTATTTGACTGTAAGAGATCTCTAACAGGGTGAGGGTAGACAGATAAGAATGCCCTTGGGGAGACAGAAGAGGAAGAACCAGGACTAGAGGCTAGGGTCAAGTAGCCTGTGAGGTGGGAGAAAAATCATGACTGTGGCGTCTGAGAAGCCAAGTGAAGAAAGTGCTTTTGGAAGGGGAGAATGAGCAACAGATGATGAGAATAAGAAGACTGAGAGCTGACTGATTTAGTAACATGACAATTTCTGGTGTTTTTGACATTTCTGGCAGAGTTGTGAGGCTGAAAGCCTGGTTGAAGTGGGTTCATATGAGACTAGGACTCTGCAGTACAAACAATCCCATTTATTATTTTTTTAACTGCAAAAGAGAGAGGAGGGACCTGTATATTTAGAGATTATATACGCAGGTGGGAAGGTTTCTCGAGCATATACCTAGGAATGGAAGTGCGAAGAATAGGGTATATGTATAAACTTTACAAGATGATGCTAAACTACTTTTCACTTTCCACTTTCAGTAGAGTATATAAAAACTCCAGTCATTCCACATCCTCATCAATACTGAGTATTGCAAATGTAGGGTAAGGAAAAATGTCAGGCTTTTCTGCCCTCCCGCCATCAGGATAGATGATGGATCCTTGCGGTCCTGAATGCATGCCTGATGGCAGGCACCTGGAATAGGGTGTGGGCATAGGTAGATGGGATTCACCTGGGTTAAGACTGTGCTTTTTAAGGGCAGTGTCACAGGGATGCCAATAGAAGCCGAGAAAAAGTCAAGAACGAACAGAAGCTGAGAGAGAGAGTGAGAGAAGGCAGGAGAGCCCAGATAGAGTGGAGATTTGCTGGGGGCTGGGAGGACTGCCAGCCTCCCGGCCCCCCAGCATCCCTGCCTGCCATATGCCTGGTGAACCCCAATAAAAGACATGCAAAAACCACTGAGGACCCTGACTCCTCTTTTACCTGGTCTGTTGGATCGTAGAAAATCTGCACCGTGTCCATTCCTGCCTCTACAATTGGCGTAGTCGGCAGGATGATCCATGCAGATGGGTATGGAGCCCTCCAAAGACCTGGAGGGACTAAGGAGTAACAGACTGTGTTTGCCTGTGAGGACACTGGAGGTGTCATGGCGGCACAAGAGATGGACAAGGTCCGGGAGCTGCAGGACAAGACCTCGCGAGGAGGAGACGCCTGAGAGGACCAGCCAACAACCCCTGAGACAACAAGAATCGTCGGAAGAGAGGACCACAATTCGGAGCTCACCAGTACTGATGCAGGGAGAGACTAACGGACTTGGACTGATAGACTTGGACCGACAATCCTGCTAGAAGGTGGAGGAACTTTGGCAAGTTAAGTTTTTGGGACCCTGGGGCAGAATGCTATTGTTTGTACACCCCGAGATGGGAATCTGGGAGTGGCTAGTGGGCCTTGATGGCCAAAATCAGCCTGTGTATGCCCAGCAGCTAGGCAGAGGAGAAAAGCCAACTCAGAAGGCAAAAGCTGGTACTGATGCTAAGCTTGGGAAGCCCTGAGTGGCTGTTAAGCACTAAGTAAGCTGAGGAAGGACAGTGAGTCTTGTAAAATCACCTGTGGGTGATGCCCTGCTCGTTGTCGAGTGAGGGTGAGGAGCTGAGGAACCTGTCCTTGGGGGACGGGTGGGGAACGTGACTTGGGGTGGAGCCCAAGCCGAATGTAGAGTTTGTATTCAAGGATCCCCGACCCATGTGCTTGTGCAGTGGGTTGGCCTGAGTGCAGGGGTCTGCGTGTCGCATTGGTGGCTATGAAAGCCCAGTGTTGGAGTGACAGCAGACAGAAACCCTGAGGGTTGGGCGATTACCCCCAAAGGGTAGAGAATCCCAATCCAGGAGTGAGTGCACCCTGGGGGTGGATGCAGTGTGTGGCTTGTAGCCAAGACTACAGCCAGAGAAGGTCAGGAAGCCTGACGGCTCCTGGCATGTGACAGAGATGTCTGAGTGATTTCCCCTCCCTCGTATGAGCAGTGCCTTCAGCAGCAGATTTGGTGGATCATCTGCTGGTACCAATAATTGTCTTTTGCCACTAGGTTGATGCCCTGCCTGGACTTATTTGTGTTCTGATGTATTTTGTTGTTATATTGTGATGTATTTGCTTTTGTGGGCCATGGCTGCCTTGTTTATGTTTGCTAAGAAAATTGTATATATGTAGAATGTATGGCAGAAAACCCTGAGGGGGTGGACTGTAGGGTAAGGAAAAATGTCAGGCTTTTCTGCCCTCCCGCCATCAGGATAGATGATGGATCCTTGTGGTCCTGAATGCATGCCTGATGGCAGGCACCTGGAATAGGGTGTGGGCATAGGTAGATGGGATTCACCTGGGCTAAGACTGTGCTTTTTAAGGGCAGTGTCACAGGGATGCCAGTAGAAGCTGAGAAGAAGCCAAGAACAAACAGAAGCTGAGAGAGAGAATGAGAGAAGGCCGGAGAGCCCAGATAGAGTGGAGATTTGCTGGGGGCTGGGAGGACTGCCAGCCTCCCAGCCCCCCAGCATCCCTGCCTGCCGTATGCCTGGTGAACCCCAATAAAAGACATGCAAAATCCACTGAGGACCCTGACTCCTCCTTTACTGGGTCTGTTGGATTGTAGAAAACCTGCACCATATCCATTCCTGCCTCTACAGCAAACTTTTCTTTTTGTCTTTATTTTCCAGTATTTTTGCAATACTAAGTATTGCAAACTTTTTAAATTTTTCCAATTTGTGGCTATCAAATTATTATTGATTTTAATTAGAATTTCCCTTATTGTTGGTGAAGATGCAGTCTTTTCATGTGCATTTTGTCCATTTTTGTTTTCTGCGAAGTGACCATTCATAGCCTTTGTTCATTTTTTAAAAATTAGGTTATTTTCCCTCTTATTAATTTTAGAAGTTCCCCAGATATTCTATATACTAATCACCTATTGATTTAAATATGGCAAACATCTCCAATTTGTGACTTATCTTTTCACTTTATTAGTATAATTCTATGGTAATGATACAGACAAAGGAGTATATATAGTAACACACGTGTAAATTATAAGATATAACAAGATGAACAACTGTGAACCTTTCACAGAACCCAAATAAAAGATGATCAATTCTTAGGTTTCTGTGTGCATTTACCACCTTTTCACTTTAATGTTGTAATTTTTTAAGATTTATTTATTGATGCATATAAGAACTGGGGTACAGGCCAGAGGTGCGGGGCTGGGGTGAGAGGATTCACCAGAGACAGAGTGGTGGACAGAACAGGCAGACTGACTGAAATACACTGCTGAGGGGAGCAGCAGGCTAGACAGGAGAGGTCAGCTGCACCATGTAGGTAGCTTCCTGGAGGCTGGGGATCAAATTCATGCTGCAGAGGCTGCAGATAGCTTCACAGTGCTGTGCTTAACCCCTTGCGTCACCAGGGAGGCTCTTTATGTTATAATTTTGATCAGTTTGAAGGTGTTCAAATTTATCAATCTTTTCCTTTAAGTTTAGAAGTTTTTATTACTTAAGAAACCTTCTGAGGGCCTCCCTGCTGGCACAAGGGATTAAGTGCAGCACTATGAGGCTATCCGCAGCCTCTGCAGCACAAGTTCGATCCCCCGCCAGCCAGGGAGCTACCCACATGGCGCAGCACACCTCTCCTGTCTTGCCCACTGCTCCCCTCAAAGTATTTCAGTCAGTCTGCCTGTTCTGTTCCCCACTCTGTCTCTGGTGAATCCTCTCACCCCCTGTACCTCTGGCCTGTACCCCAGTTTTTGTATGCATAAATAAATAAATGTTTAAAAAAAAAAAGAAACCCTCTGAGAACATAAAAATATTCTATCTATTCTAAAATTTTTAAAGTTGTGCCTGTCTCATTTAAGTTGTTGATCCAAGAAGATGTGGTATACGCACACAGTGGTATACTAATCAGCAATCAAAAAAGATAAACTCATGCCATTTGCAGCAACATAGATGGACCTGGAAGGGGTTATACTAAGTGAAATAAATCAGAAGGAAAAAGAAAAATATTGGATGGTTTCACTTACAGGTAGAACATAGGGAAACTGAACAAAGGGTCCAGAAAAGGATAAAACTTGCAGGGAAACCTTAGATCTGAGGCATTCAGCAGGGGAGGGGGAGGGAGAGGATTAAAACAGGAGAGAAGAGCGCAAGGGACTATGGTGACGGTTCACAGGTGCTGTGGTGGTGGCGAATCATGGGGACTACACCTGAGGAGAGAAATCAAATATTGCACAAAAATGAACAACGATGTAAGAAAATAAAAAATAAAGGTGTTGATCCATTTGGAAGTGCATTTTGAATATGGTGTGAGATTCAATATGATCTTTTGGTAGGTATCTAATCTGATCCTCCCCACCCCATGTCATCTTGTTAAGTGGAACAATAGTTCTGGCCAACTATATGAGACTGATGTCCTTTGGTCATTTTATCCCCTTAGCCGGATCCTGTTTCTTCCAATCATACTTCATTTATAATTTCTCTACTAGATTCCATCAACCAAGCTTTCTCACTTTCCTGGACTTATCCTAAGACTAAGATTCTTCCAAGTCTTCTGACATCATTTAAAAAACAGTTACAGGAATGGTTATGGCAACCTCCAGACCTTTTCCATGTCTTGGTTTTCGTACCAACCTCAGCCTCTTCATTCCCTTTGTCTCCATGATATAAAGTCACTGGAGGCAAAGATTCCATACATTTAAAGTTTTATGGACTGCTAAAGGTCATGGCCTTGGTAATGAACAGATATAAGGTGATGGGATGAGGTGAAGGAGGAAAGGGATAGAAAAGATGGGGAAGAGAGAGGGGAAAGGGATGGGAGAAAGAGAAAGGGCAACATGGCAGTTGACAAAGGTGGAGGCGAGGGAGCAGAGGAAGGGAGGTAGCAAGGAATGCAGCAAGGAGGATGGAAAGGAGGGAATAGGATAGGGATTAGGCATAAAGAGAGAGATGAAGCTGGGGAAAAGGAAGAGGGTAGAGGTAGAAGCTTAGGGACCCTCTCAGAGGCTCATATAAAATGCCTTTTTGCGGGCCTCCCCAGTGGTACGGTGGGTTGAGCCAGCGCTGTGAAACTGTCCGCAGCCTCTGCAGCGTGAGATCAGTTCCCAGCCCGGCCAGGGAGATTCCCACATGGTGTGGCAGACCTCTCCTGTGGAGCCCGCTGCTCCCCTCAGCAGTGCGTTCGGTCCGTCTGCTGGTTCTGCTCCCCGCTCTGTCTCTGGTGAATCCTCTCACCCTCCCGCGCCTCTGGCCTGTACCCCAGTTCTTGTATAAATCTTAAAAAAATGACTTTTTCTGCAAGAAGTCCCAATTTTGAAGCTTCCAGGATGGGTCTAGGTTCAAGTAGCCATGTGGCTCAAATTTAAGAATATTCCATGGCTATAGCAGCAGTCTCTGAATTCTGGTGGTACAGGAGGGAGGCAGCACCTCTGGCCATCTTTCTCCAGTCCATATCCTTGTTACTCCAGAGTATCCTCATTCCACTTCACACCCAATTCCACCTCCAACCCTACTCCACCCTCACTAAGGTCTTCCCCTACTGAACCTTGTGGGTCGTTCCATCCGACCTTGTTTTTGTCTGAACCTTCTGGCCAACCATGCTAAAACCATAGCCGAGCCCTCACCTTCTTGTCCTGGAGGGCAAGTCACTGCTGTGACTCTTGACACATCTCAGTGAGCGTTGGGTCGGGTTCCACAGGCTTCCTCTGATGGCCAAAGTTGCAGCACCGCCTCCTCTACAACTTGGTCAGTTATGGCACTGCTTTAGGTTGCCAGGTAATAAGAAATGGGGGCGGGGTCCAAATGCATGACGCAAGCTCGCGCCCAGGCAACAGATCAACAAAACCTCCTTACCTACTCGACGGTCCCGCCCCTTGTTCCTGCTAGCGCCGGAAGTCGGAAATCCCGTTTGGCACGGACTTATTCTCGCGAGGTTTACCAACCGCCCGGCCTGCACTGCGGTGTTTCCCGCGCGGGTTACCCCAGTTCCCCGGCGTACGGCGCGGCCTTTAGTACCGCCGCCGGCGCCGCCGCCGTCATGGGTTTCCTGAAACTGATTGAGATCGAGAACTTTAAGTCGTATAAGGGTCGACAGATTATCGGACCATTTCAGAGGTTCACCGCCATCATTGGACCCAATGGCTCTGGTGAGATAAACCCGGCTACGGCCCTGCGCACCTCCTGGTCCGGACCCCCCTGTCCGACAGCCGGGTAGCACAACCCAACCCGTGCAACCTGCAATGTCGCGAACCTTCGCAGGTTCCTAGGCCCCTGCTGTGGGGTTTCAGCCCGAATCCGCTTTCCCTGCTCGGGGGCCCTGACTCGCATATCTTGCCCAGTTGTCAGTTACCCGACCTTTGCGCGGCCCCTGTTCGGGCGGGAGTGGTTTGGGCCAAACTGCCCGTTACCCCGCCCACTACCCCCTCCCGCCAAAAGTGGTGCGTCCAGAGCTGGCTGCCAGCTGTCGACCGCGCACTACCCGGCCCGACTAGCTGCATCCGGCTTCCCCTCCTCGTCGAACCCTCCGGAACGTGTGAGGCTGCTGCTGGCCCCGGTGGCCTGCGGTCCGAAACTGTACATTTCTGCCTCAACCCCGCTCCCCGTCCTGCTTCGCATTGGTGCACTCCAGTTACTCCTTTTAAAAAACTCTCCTGAGGCGGTATTTTTGAATTTCGGACTCAGAGCTCTTGTCTCCGGAGTGCTTGCGTTCTCAACCCTTTACACCCTACCTTAGAGGTGGGGATACATCGTATCCCTTGTTACCATTGAAACCGTTTATAGTCAACTCAGTTGCTTACCAAATTTATTGAACTCTTACTGTTTTATGAGGAATTATTCACGGTGCAGTGGAAACAACGGAGAATAGAATAAGCTATGCTCTAAGGAGCTTTTATTCCAGAGGGGAAAGACGATGATACAGAAAGAGAAAATAAGATATTTTTAGGCTGTGATAAGTGCAATGCAGGAAATTAGAGAAGTTGATGTGATACAGTGACTTGGGCGGTGTCTTTTTTAGAAACAGTGGTCACTAGTTAGGGATACTGTATCGTATATTTGAAAGTTGCTAAGAGATTTTGAAAGTTCTCAAGAAGAAAAAAAGATTGTATCTATGTGAGGTAATGGATACTAATTGTGGTTAGCATTTCTTGATACATACATATACATCAAACCATATTGTACACCTTCAGCTAAAGCAGACCTGACGAAATACACTACTGAGGGGAGCAGCGGGCGTGGCGGGAGAGGTCTGTCGCGCCATGTGGGACCCTCGCCGGTGGCCGGGGATCGAACCATCGCTGCAGAGGCTGCGGGCAGCTTTGCAGCCCAGCGCTCAACCACTGCGCCACCAGGGGAGGCCCAGTAGTTGAGAAATATTAAAACAAAGGTTAGAACCTTGTCTGTTGGACTAGAACTCAACTAGAAGGTTGGGCTGCCATTTTTAGAATTGGGTAGAAAAGTGCTGAAAATCACTCCTTAGTTCATTATGTAATATGTTAGGGTGGAACTTTTTTTTTTTTTTTTTAAAGATTTATTTATTTATTTATTTATTTATTTATTTATACAAGAACCAGGGTACAGGCCAGATGTGCGGGAGGGTGAGAGGATTCACCAGAACAGGCAGAGTGATGAAATACAATGCTGAGGGGGGCAGTGGGCGAGACAGGAGAGGTCTGCTTGGCCATGTGGGACCCTCGCTGGCCGGCCGGGATTGAACCAGCGCTGTAGAGGCTGCGGACAGCTTCACAGCACTGCGCTCAACCGCCTGTGCCACCAGGGGAGGCCCTAGGATGGAACTTTAAATGCAATTTGTAGAGATTAAACTTTCATAACCTCCATGAGGTTTTTTGAAATTTTTTGAAATGTATTTTTCTCTGAGTCTAAAATAAAGGTAAGAACTGTGACTTTACTACTGAAAAGATAGCCATACTTAATGAAAATCTTGTTTATTTAAATAGCTAATACTTGAACATAATATATAATTTTTTAAAAATCCAAAAGAATATATAATAAAGAAAGATTCCTCAGTTCCCTGACCTGTACCTACTTTCATTCCAGGAAGTCAACACTGTTAACACTGTATGTTTTCATGCTTTTTTTCCCCAGTGCCTTTCCTGCTCTCCAAATTTTTACAATGAAAAAATCTCAAACATACTTGTGTGTTTTGCTTAATTATTTGAAAATAAATTGCAGATCTAATGACAACCACTCCTAAGGGCTTCATCATTCATCTCCTAAAATTCATCATTCTCTTACATTATCAATATACCATCATTATACCTAAGAAATTTCTTCATGTCATCAATTATTCAGTTTATATTCAAGCTTCCCTAGTTGTCCCCCAAATGTTTTTGCTTTTGTTGGGAACCAGAATCCAATCAAAATTAGTGCACTGCCTCTACTTATGTGTCAGTAATAGCTTGTTCTGGAATAGTTCTCCTGACCTTTCTTTTGGAAAAGAAAGCTTAGTTGACAACAGGCTAGTTGTCTTATCGAATATACCACAATCTATTGATGTGCTAAGTTTCATCGTGGTGTCGTTTACTATGTTCCTCTAATTGCTGTATTTCCTATGAACTGAAAGGTGGGTTTGAAGACTTATTTAAATTTGGGTTAAATAGTTTTGGTAAGCTACTGATAGATGATGCTGTGTGCTTCCTATTGTATCACAGTAGAAATATGCCTTTTTAAAAAAATGTGGTAAATTACACATAACAGAATTTACCATCTTTACTGTTTTTAAATGTGTAGTTTAGTACTGGTAAGTATATTCACATTGCTGTGCAAACCCCTGAATTTTTTTTTAAAGATTTATTTTTGCATAAAAGAACTGGGGTACAGGCCAGAGGTGTGTGTTTGGTGGGCGGGTGAGAGAATTCACCAGAGACACAGTGGGAAACAGAACAGGCTGATTGACTGAAATACACTGCGGAGGGGAGCAGCGGGCGAGACAGGATAGGTTTGCTGCGCCATGTGGATCAGCTCCCTGGCCAGGGATCGAACTCGTGCTGCGGTGGCTGAGGATAGATTCATAGTGCTGCGTCTTAACCCCTGAGTCACCAGGAAGGCCCCAACCCCTGAACTTTTTGCCTTGCAAAGATGAAATGGTATACTCACTCATTAAACATCAACTCCTCATTTCCTCCTCCTCTTAGCCTGTTTTTGTGTTTTAAACATGGCTGAGGTCAAACCGTATTGATTTTTGTATCTTGTTAGTTCCTCCTATGGTCATTTTCCCATGTTGCTAAAAGTTGTAGAACAGCCCATTCATTCTGTGCATATACCTTTGCTTTGATGGATTTCCAGTTTTTGACTACTATAAGTAATAGCTACAAAGGAACTGTTTTTCTTTCTTTTTTAAAAAAGATTTACTTTTTTTATTTGTGCATACAGGGCTGGGGTGTAGGCCAGAGGTGCAAGGGTGAGAGGATTCTCCAGAGACAGTGGGGAGCAGAACAGGCAGATTGAAATATACTGCTGAGGGGAGCAGCAGGTGAGACAGAAGAGGTCTGATGTGCCGTGTGGGTTAGCTCCCTGGCCAGGGATTGGACTCATGCTGCAGATAGCTTCATAGTACTGAGAAAACCCCTTGCGCCACCAGGGAGACCCATGCAAAGGGACTGTTTTTCAACGGCCAGGAATTTGATTGGGCCCAGTCTTTATAGGGGCAAACCAGTTTTTTCTCCTCCCATGAGTCTGAACAATAACTAGTTAAGGAATTTTCCTATTCCTGTCAATGTATCCTTTATTCCTTTTCCCTTCTTCCTGACTTCCTCCTCTTCTTTGTCCTTCCCTCAGGGAAGTCAAATCTCATGGATGCCATCAGCTTTGTGTTGGGAGAAAAAACCAGCAACCTGCGGGTAAAGACCCTGAGGGACCTGATCCATGGAGCTCCTGTGGGCAAGCCAGCTGCCAATCGGGCCTTTGTCAGCATGGTCTACTCTGAGGAGGGTGCTGAGGATCGCACATTTGCCCGTGTCATTGTTGGTGAGTGAGATTCGCCAGAAGACTCTCCTCGGGTGGGAGGTGGTTACACTAGTTGACTAGGGCAGGAGTAAGGCCTAACCCTTGACTGACTCATATGTTGTCTTTAGGAGGTTCCTCTGAGTATAAGATCAACAACAAAGTGGTCCAGCTACATGAATACAGCGAGGAATTAGAGAAACTGGGCATTCTTATCAAAGCTCGTAACTTCCTCGTCTTTCAGGTAGGTGTTTTTAACAATTACTATCTGCTTTTTGTCAGCCCTTGTCCCAACCCCACTGGGCCTGCTCCATCTCCAGCTTCATTTCTCCCCTGAAATAATGTAGCATCTTCCTCACTGGGCTTCCTTCTGCCCCCTTTCCAGTTCATCCCCTAGGTTCTACTTATGAAGAAAGAAATAAGTCTGTGTTTCTCCCTTCTCTTAAAACATTTCAGTGGTTTCTGAATGCCTCATGATGGTGGTTCTCAGATTATAGTCTCTTGAACAGCATTATCTGGGAATATGTTAGAAATGCATATTCTCAGACCTCATCCCAGACTGACAGACTCAGAGACTGTGGGTGGGACCCAGCAATTTGTGTTTTACCAGGCTCTGCAGGTTATTATGATGAATGCTAAAGATTGAGAACTGTTGCCCTGGCATGAAATGCAAATTCCTATCATTCAGGAAACACCATCCTTTGGTACTTGCTTCACTATCCTCATCTGCCAGTAGTCTTCCCCTCCAGTCCTGCATGCCAGCCTAGTGAAACCATTTACAGTTTCCCAAATGGACCTTCTTTATTCTACTTATAGGCCTTTGCATATTAATTTTCTTCTACATGGAATAACCTTTTTTACTTTTCTTGGTTAGTTTATCCTCATCTTTCAAACTTGGCTTAGGTGTCCCTTTTGGATGCCTTCCCAGATAGACACCCCTGCCAGTCTTCTACCTTTAAGCTTCATTTAGTCCTTTTTTTCTGCTACTTCTGTCACTGCAGATAACACACTGTATTATCTTTGCTTCTGTTTCTTTTGTTCCCTGTGTGCCTCAAAGGGCAGGAGTGTATCCCTTCAAAGCCCAGTGTGAAATGTAGCACCCCATGCAGTGAGGGGGCTTGAGTGAACTTTTTATGAGTGAGTGAGTAGGAGTGACCTGGGTATGCAGCTTGTAGGAAACCAAGAGGTTGTGTTGTTCCTCAGGACCCTTTTGAGCTTTGAGTCCAGAGTCTTTCTTCCCTTGACTTACTTTGGCCAGAACCAGGCACATGACTTGATTTGCATTTTAGACAAATAGAGTCTTTAAGTACTCAGACTCTGGATGGATAGATATGCTAGCTAGGGTCTAAATGGGGAGTCTTTTGATCTTTATTAGGGTGCTGTGGAATCTATTGCCATGAAGAACCCCAAAGAGAGAACAGCTCTGTTTGAAGAGATAAGTCGCTCTGGGGAGCTGGCCCAGGAGTATGACAAGAGAAAGAAGGAAATGGTGAAGGCTGAGGAGGACACTCAGTTTAATTATCACCGCAAAAAAAACATCGCAGCTGAACGCAAGGAGGCTAAACAGGAGAAAGAAGAGGTAGGTGGCCAGGCTTCCTCTGGGCTCAAGGGGCCAGGATGGAGTCAATGCTTTACTCACATGCCTGTGCCTCCATGCCCCCATTTACATAGGCTGATCGCTACCAGCGCCTGAAGGATGAAGTAGTACGAGCTCAGGTACAACTGCAGCTTTTTAAACTTTACCATAATGAGGTGGAAATCGAGAAGCTCAATAAGGAACTGGCCTCTAAGAACAAGGAGATCGAGAAGGACAAGAAGCGAATGGACAAAGTAGAGGATGAGCTGAAGGAGAAGAAGAAGGAGCTGGGCAAAATGATGCGAGAGCAGCAGCAGATTGAGAAAGAGATCAAGTAAGAGGCAGGTCTAGGCCTGCAACTTGTGGGAAAACAAGAGGCTGTGTTGTTTCCTAGGGCTCCTTTGAGTCTACAGTCTAGTACCTGTGTTGGTTTCTCTGTCTTCACCTTATTTTGGCTAGCACCAGGCACACTACTTGGTTTACATTTTAGACAAATAGAGTATTTAAATATTTAGACTCTAGAGGGAGAACTTGAAAGTGGCAGTGGCCTTGCCCCTGGAGAGGAAGCAATGGGTCGCCCAACCACTGGAGTGGCAGTGAATGACTTCCTTGAAGAGGAAAATCTAGAGCTAGACATTTAAAGGACAGGAATTTAGGCCAAATCAGATGAGGGACAACTAAGTGAACACAGGGTGTTCTTGGGGGTTGTTGCTGAGGGGCCTTGCCTGGCCAGGTCGAGGCAGGACAGTAGCTTTACCTTATGAAGTGGCCAGGCTCTAGTCATCAGTTCTAGGGAATAGTGAGACTGTCCCTTTTGTGAGGATCTGTGGGGCATCCAGCTGTTGTTCTTTTAGGCAATTTCAAGGCTGCCCTGGGGGTGCACGGACCCCTTTCTTTGGGTGAAAAGCTTGGGGACCCTCCCTCCTACAGTGCCCTCTCCCTTCCCCTCTGACAAAAGGGAGAAGGACTCAGAGCTGAACCAGAAGCGGCCTCAGTACATCAAAGCCAAAGAAAATACCTCCCACAAAATCAAGAAGCTGGAAGCAGCCAAGAAGTCCCTACAGAATGCTCAGAAACATTACAAGAAGCGTAAAGGTGATATGGATGAACTGGAAAAGGAGATGCTGTCGGTAGAAAAAGCCCGACAGGAGTTTGAGGAGCGGATGGAAGAGGAGAGTCAGAGTCAGGGTAGAGACTTGACTTTGGAGGAGAATCAAGTAAGCTCTGGAGGACTTGGGGGGGGGGATGGTGGGGAGATCCTTAGGCTGACAAGGACTCAGTTACTCACTTGATTATCTCTGTCCTCCTTCCTTGTCCCTAACACAGGTGAAGAAATACCATCGGTTGAAAGAAGAAGCCAGCAAGAGAGCAGCTACCCTGGCCCAGGAACTGGAAAAGTTTAATCGAGACCAGAAAGCAGATCAGGACCGGCTGGATCTGGAAGAGCGGAAGAAAGTAGAGACAGAGGTGGGCATGTGCTATAAGGTTAAGGATGATGGTCCAGAGAAAAGAAAGTAATGAAAGTCTTAACAGTAATTGACAATAACTAACATCTATGGAGCACTTTTTGTGTGCATGCACTGTGCTTTACATGTATTCTTCATTCATTTACATTAATTCTTCATTTTCCAAATGAGGAGACTATACCACAAATGTAAAATCATTAGCCTAAGGCCGCATCATTATTAAGTGGCAGAACCAAAAATTGAACCTGGGAAGTCTAACTTTAAAGTACATTCTCTTATCAAATGTACTTGATTTACTGCCTTCCCAATAACAGTAGTAAAACAATAATAGTAACAGAAAGTTATTACAGTGTCCCAAGAGTCTGCAGTGTTCCACCTAAGCATTTCTTTTAAATACTTAAAAGAATGCAGTAGACATTAATGTTGATAATGTTAAGCACTTAATGTGTATTCTGTGAAGTGGAGGTTACCTGTGTCTTACAGAAGAGAGAACAGAAACAGAATGACACACAAAGCTTTTGCCTTGGTTTGGGCCTTCCTGATTGGCAAGGGAGATATACTTGGCTGGGTAGAACACCTCTGAAAGTCTTGTGGAACCCCGGGAGGCCCCATCAGCAGAGCCACAGAGAACACTGTGTAGGCCTCCTGTATTAGTGACAGATTGTATCAGGAATAGTCGGTCTTCTGAACTGCTGGATGAGTGACCATATAGGGTGTTTAATCCAGGTCTTGGAATTAAAACTTGCTCAACTCCTGGTGATGATGTGTATCTGTTTCTCTCCCAGGCGAAAATCAAGCAAAAACTGCGGGAGATTGAAGAGAATCAGAAGCGAATTGAGAAACTGGAGGAATACATCACAACTAGCAAGTATGTGGTTCTGTAGCCTTCCTTATTACTCATGTGAACCCTACTTGTCCTGTCCTGTCCCTCCCTCTCCCTGGGCCAGAACCCTAGAGTCCCTCTCAACTAAGGATATTTTCTGACCAGCCAAGGTAAGCCCTGTGTTCCATCACTTTGTAGGCAGTCCTTGGAGGAGCAAAAGAAACTAGAGGGGGAGCTGACAGAGGAGGTAGAGATGGCCAAGCGGCGAATTGATGAGATCAATAAGGAGCTGAACCAGGTGATGGAGCAACTGGGGGATGCCCGTATAGATCGCCAGGAGAGCAGCCGCCAACAGAGAAAGGCAGAGATTATGGAAAGCATCAAGCGCCTATACCCTGGCTCTGTGGTAAGAGTGGAGAGGGGACTTACTTTCTGAGCACTTAACTTTCATACTGTCAGATAATTTTTCCATTGTCCCTGTGAGGGCAGGGTTGCTACACCATTTCTACTGCTAAGGAAACTGAGGCTCAGAGAGGTTAAATGACACTTGCCTGAAGCACAATTTATAAGTGGAAGACTTGCACTTCAAACCCAACTTGTTCTGACTCCTAACTTCATGTTCTTTTCATTATACCAGTTGCATCTTCCTGAAGGTTTTTTCTCGCTGTGTCCACACTGTGGGAGGTGGGGAAACTGGAGAAACATTTGAAAGAGTGAGGGACTGTGGGGAAGGAATTAGTCTCTCAGGAAGTACTCTGTGTAGGCTTTGATATGGGCTCCTTGGCATGTACCAGCTGGCTCATTTTTGCTTTTAGGGATATCCTGGACTTGATCAGATCACTTGCCACTTCAACCAAATCCCATGTGTATCTCTTTTGCTGTGATCCCATGACTGGGTTCAACTTCATTTCCCCGGTGGCTCAGCGGTTGACTGCTGGGCTGCGAAGCTGCCCGCAGCCTCTGTAGCACCGGTTCGATCCCCAGCCGCCAGCGAGGGTCCCACATGGTGCACAGACCTCTCCTGCTGCGCCCGCTGCTTCCCTCAGCAGTGTGTTTCGTCAGTCTGCCTGTTCTGTTCCCCACTCTGGCTCTGGTGAATCCTCTCACCCTCCTGTGCTTCTGACTGTACCCAGTGCTTGTATAAATAAATAAATAAATCTTTAAAAAATGTTACCCTTTATCTGACAGTTTTTAAGGGAACCATGGTGGTTTGAGGAGCATGGAGAAAGTGAACTATAAAAAGAGCCTGATTTCCTTGAATGCTTGTGAGATTTGAGGTAATATATATATAAGGTGTCTGGTGTAGTGCTTGGAGAGGCAGTAGTCTGTGAAATGGTAAAAGTGAGGTTTTTGGATAGATAATTTTGGATTTAGACTTGATGACCTAAAGTCTTTATTGCTGTGGGAACCAGAGTAGACTTTTCTTCCATAGCTTGGGGGCTGTGTTCTTGATAGAGATTCTGATCTGTCCCCCTTACCAAGCTGGGAATTGGGGTTCCTGAGCCAACTCCCAAGAACTTCATGCTTCAATTTTCTCTTCTGACTTTATTCAGTATGGCCGCCTCATTGACCTCTGCCAGCCCACACAAAAGAAGTACCAGATTGCTGTAACCAAAGTTTTGGGCAAGAACATGGATGCCATTATTGTGGACTCAGAGAAGACAGGCAGGGACTGTATTCAGTATATCAAGGAGCAACGTGGGGAGCCTGAGACCTTCTTGCCTCTTGACTACCTGGAGGTGAGACTGGTGGGGGTGGGGTCAGGACAGTGTGAAAGGGCCTCTCCTCCTCATGCTCCATGTTCTGTCACTTACTGAGCTGCTTTCCATAGGTGAAGCCTACAGATGAGAAACTCCGGGAGCTGAAGGGGGCCAAACTGGTGATTGATGTGATTCGTTACGAGCCACCTCACATCAAAAAGGCCCTTCAGTATGCTTGTGGCAATGCTCTTGTCTGTGACAATGTGGAAGATGCCCGCCGCATTGCCTTTGGAGGCCATCAGCGCCACAAGGTATGGTTTGCTTCACTCAGATTGGAGCTGAACAGGTGGTTAGTATTGAAGATTTCGTATGTGCAGCTTTTCCTCCTCTCTTCTCCCTACTCTTTATAGACAGTGGCCCTGGATGGGACCCTGTTCCAGAAGTCAGGAGTGATTTCTGGTGGGGCAAGTGACCTGAAGGCCAAGGCACGGCGCTGGGATGAGAAAGCAGTAGACAAGTTGAAAGAGAAGAAGGAGCGGTTGACAGAGGAACTGAAAGTGAGCCACAGGCACTACTCTCCCTAGGAGTGGGGGATGGGTGTTAAGTCCAGGCCAGCCATCTTCTTACCACCTAGCCCTTCTTTCTTGTCTACTTCAGGAGCAGATGAAGGCAAAACGGAAGGAGGCAGAGCTGCGTCAGGTGCAGTCTCAGGCCCATGGACTGCAGATGCGGCTCAAATACTCACAGAGTGACCTAGAACAGACCAAGACACGACATCTAGCCCTGAATCTGCAGGTGGGACCTGGCCTGCAACTCTATCCTGTCCTTTACAGGCCATCTGTACTTTTCCAGCCTAAGTTTCTCTGGAGTGGGGAACTTGTTCTACCTTCCCTGTCTCCCCTTAACCTATTCAGGGAACCAAGCATAACAGAGTCAGACAGCCTGGGGTTCAGATCTTGTCTTTGTATGAGATAAGCAAATATTTAATTTTGCAGTGTCTGTCGATTTTTCCATCTTTATCTGTAAAATGGGAGTTAGAATATTATCTGCTTTATAGTCATTGTGAAGATTGAATGAGTAAATACATGTAAAGTGCTTAGACTGATTCCTTGTACCCAGTAAATACTCAGTAAATAAGGGCTATTACTAGCATGATTCATTCAGCAAGCATTTGACCTTCTGAAAGTAAAATGAAAGTGAGCCATTGGCATTTCAGTCTCTGTGGGGGCTACTCTTCTAGATAAATTATAGGGATAACATCTGGAGGTGTGATGTCATGTGTAGTGTATTTATCAATTTACCTTTTTCTAAAATCAAAAATTCTAAATTCCAAAACATATCTGATACCATGGATTGTAGATAAGGGAGTATGGACCTGTAAGTAATGATGAGCCCTGAGCATTGAAGCTGACCAAACTGGAGACCAGGGAAGAAGTCATGTGATGGTTCAAGTGAGAGATGATGGGGTCTTGACTGGGGCAGAGCTAAATTTTATTCCCTCTGAGTATAGAGAACTAGCCCTTTCTGACCATGGAGCAGTGTGCTTGAGGTGGCTCTTTTCCTCCAAGGAGCCTGGTCTCTTTTGCCCTCTCAACCCCATTCTGCAGGAAAAGTCCAAACTGGAGAGCGAGCTAGCCAATTTTGGGCCTCGCATCAATGATATCAAGAGGATCATCCAGAGCCGAGAGAGGGAAATGAAAGACTTGAAGGAGAAGATGAACCAGGTTGGTAGGGAATGAGCCTTGCTGACATGTGCATCAGGGCAGGACTGGGGCTCGAAGCAGGACTCCAATCCAAAGTAACTTTGATACCTCCCCTCTTCCTTTTTCCCTTTAGGTAGAGGATGAAGTGTTTGAAGAGTTTTGTCGGGAGATAGGTGTGCGTAACATCCGGGAGTTTGAAGAAGAAAAGGTGAAGCGACAGAATGAAATCGCCAAAAAGCGGTAGGTGGAAGTGTGGTAGGAGATTAAGAGGGTGCTCTTGAGCTCCCAGCCTGACATCCTGAGCAGTCTGATGCTATAAGGCAGGAACCATGTCATAGAATGATGGGAGTTTATCGTAGGTCACCTTCAAAAAAGAGATATTAGGAAGCAATGTGACATAGTGTGGTGGTTAAGAGTGCCAACTTTAGGGCCTCCCTGGTGGCGCAGTGGGTTGAGTTCAGCGCTGTGAAGCTGTCCACAGCCTCTGCAGTGCCGGTTCGATCCCCACCAGCCTCGGAACAACCCACATGGCGCAGCAGACCTCTCCTGTCTCGCCCGCTGCTCCCCTCAGCAGTATATTTCGTCAGTCTGCCTGTTCTGTCCTGGTGAACAGGCTCTGTCCTGAGCTCCCTGCTCTGTCTCTAGTGAATCCTCTCACCCTCCCGCGCATCTGGACTGTACCCTGGCTCTTGTATTTAAAAAAAAAAAAAGTGCCAACTTTAAGTGTTTTACCTTGGTTAAAATTCTGGCTCCATAATTCATTATTTCAGGCAGTGACCTGACCTCTCAAGCCCTAGCATTCATATCTGTAAAATGGGATATTAGCGATACCTATCGCATGGCATTGTTAGGTAGATCAGATGAGCTGCTCCTTGTAAAGAATTTAGCATAATATTTGGCACCTACTAAGAGCAATGTATATTTGCTTTTATTGTTATTATCCTGATGGGGCAATGCAGGGGAGGAGAAACAAAATTCTACAGTGGAAGAATAGTAAGAATGAAACAATTTCTCCTCTCTTCCCCACTTTAGTTTATTCATTCATTCATCGAACCATTCTTGAGTACCTGAGTTGTACCAAGTTGTCCTGTGGTAGGTATTGGAAGGGATGGGGAGAAGAGGGTAAGACAGAAGAACTTGACACAGTCCTTCTGAAGGAAGTCACTCTCTAGACCTCAGTTGGCGGTTGATCTAACCCTTCACAGATAACAGTAAATATTGCATTTCTCTCCTACCCTCAAGCCAGTCTCAATGGATATAGAATTGATTTAGTGACTATCCTTGTTCTTAGGGAGTTGATGGAATAGTGGGAGAGACAAGCAAGTAAATCAACAATTCCAGAACAGTGTGACTGATACCATACTTGAGGTAGATATAAAATTCAGAGGAAATGTTGAGGAGCTGCAAAGTTGATAAGGAAAAACATGACCCAATAGAAAAATGGATGGTGGTTAGCATCTCATGGAAAGAGAAGATCAAATGACTAATAACTATATGAAATGATATTCAGTCTTGTTTCTAATCGGAGAAAAACAAATAAAAGCAATCCAGTATTTGATGAAAGCAAGTTTACTCAAGCCCTATAACTTAGCAAAGCCACTCCTGGGTAATATATCCCAGAGAATTTCTCCACGGGGTCTCAAAGAGACACACATCCAGGGTTGTTCATCTTATAATTTGTAGTAGCAGAGTGTTGGTGGCAATGTAGTTGATCATCACTGGGGGAAAATACCACTTAAACATGATGAATGTACAGACTACAAATGCTGTGTAGCAGTTCAAAGCAAAGACTAGATTTATAGACAGTAACTTGGATAAATTTGTAACACCATGATGCATTTGTATAAATTTAAAAACAAAATGACATTTTACAAGGATATGCATTTTTAAGGCTGTATGTGATTTTGGAGGACTGCTCACCACAGGGAAGATAAAATCAGATTGAACCAAAGGAGACAAGGGGAAGGGTCTTGAAACAGTCAGTGATCATAAGTGTGTTATGAACTGTGGGATATGATTAACTCAGCTTCGCAAAAAAGGAGTGTAATAGAAAAAAAGTGTAATAGAAACTAATAACCCATTCACAGCCATAAGGAGAGTTTTTATAGAATAAAGAGTGATGAACTGGAGACCTATAGAGTGAGTATGATTTAGCCAGTTGGGCAGCAGACAGAGGGGAGTTTTCTAGGCAGTGAGAACAGCATGCTTGGAGGTGTGAGAGAGCATGCCTTATTCTGGAAACTAAGTAGTTTTGAATGTCTGGAGCATAAAAATGGGGTTAGGAGGAAGGTGGGGGTGGCAAAGAGGTCAGCAGGGGCTATATCACAGAGGGCTTTATGAGTCATGCTTAGGAGATTGGACTTAAAATTGCATAGCTTAGAATTATAGCTTTAATTACATTCCATTTGGATTATAGTGACTAATAGGTTTAAGCTGCTAGCATGACATCTGGCAGCATCTGTCACACCATATTTGGGGGTGTGGGGGAGCAGTTGGAAGTTTTAGTCCTGCCTGGCCTGCTAGTATCAGTATGCTGTTACATACTTGAGTTTTTGAAGAGACGGAGAGGAGGCCAATAGCAGGAATCTAGGATTTTCTCCTTTTTTAATTTTTTTGGTACTACCTAACCTCTGCCTTTTCTGGAATTTTGGGGTTATTGTGGGTGTGAAGTGGGGGTTTTTGGGAAGAATCAAAACCCTTGGGTAAATATGAGGTGAGCACAGCTAGTATATCTAGCAATGAGGATAATGATAGTTGGAATTTGAGTACTTACAGTGTGCCAGACATGGTTCTAAGGACTTTATAGATACTAAGTTGTTTAAAAAAATCCCAATAACTCTGAGGTAAATACTATTATTTCCATTTTTACAGATGAGGAAACAGGCCAGAAGAGTATAACTGACTTGCTCAAGATTACACTCTACTTAACAAATGGCAGAGTTGGGATACCAGTTCTCTTAACTCACCACATTATATTGCAGTGATGCCCTAGGAGAATGAACCTGGGTTTTGTTGATAGACCTCTGGATTCCAGTCTTGGATGTGCCATTTACTAGCCATGTAGCCATGGACAGGTCTTTTAGCTCTTGGCCTAAGTTTCCTTGTTTTTGTAAAACTAGAATAATAATAATGCTTACTTGTGGAGCTGTTGATAAGACGACTAGAGGTAATATAGGTATTCAGGGGTTTAATAAACAGGAATTATCATAGCTGGTGGGTTCAGGTCAACCTTTTCGTGTACTCTTCTAGGAAGGCTCTGGAGTCCTTTGGTGTTTAAAGGGGGATTAATGGAGTTTGGCTCAATCTCCCCTGCCTTGTGCCATATTCACAAAGCGAGGCTGAGGAACTTAGTTCTCCAACATCAGGGAACAGTTTATATATATAGATTTGGGCAAATGAGCTGAATGGTGATGAAATTTAGCTGGTCCCTGTGTTCTCAGCCTAGTTCTCCTTTTCCTCCACAGTTTGGAGTTTGAGAATCAGAAGACTCGCTTGGGCATCCAGTTGGATTTTGAAAAGAACCAACTGAAGGAGGACCAAGATAAAGTGCATATGTGGGAGCAGACAGTGAAAAAGGATGAAAATGAGATAGAAAAGCTCAAGAAGGTAAGGAAGGAGAGCATGAAAATACAGTCTAGGGGCCTCCCCTGGTGGCGCAGTGGTTGAGTGCTGGGCTGCCCGCAGCCTCTGCAGCGCCAGTTTGATCCCTGGCCACCTGTGAGGGTCCCACATGGTGCACAGACCTCTCCTGCCGCACCCGCTGCTCTCCTCAGCAGTGTTCTTCCTCATTCTGCCTGTTCTGTTCCCCACTCTGGATCTGGTGAATCCTCTCACCCTCCCGTGCTTCTGACTGTACCCAATGCTTGTATAAATAAATTTAAAAAAAAAGAAAGAAAGACAATATAGTCTAAAACCTGGGAGAAAAAATTGGAAGCAATATGAAAAACAGGATAATAGCCATGATTTATTTCTTCTATCATTTTGTTAACTTCTTTTTAATGTGTCTTATCTCATTCCAAAAAAAAGAATTTGAAGATGCTCAAAATAATAATGGTAGTACAACATTACAGGAAACCATCCAGGGCCATGGGAAAGTAAGGGTGAAAGGGTAAAGTTAGTTATCAAAAATTATTAGGAGATTTTGCTACTCAGTGGGTGAAGTTAAGTTGTATATTCAGCTTTAAATTTGCTAGCGACCAGAGCAAAGATGAAGACATACTTAGTTGAAAGAGCCTCAGGATCCCAAAGATGAAAACAGTTTTTCTTTTCAATAGTGTAAGAGAAAAATGTTTCCCAGGGACCCTCATATAAGAAGCACTGGTTGATGTAGACAGTATCTTTACAAGACACACAATAGGTATTTTTTAAGTTTGAGGGTATATATGTATATATATATTTTTTTTTCTCTTTTATTGAAATAGCATTACATTATATCTTCTTTCAGGTGTGCATCACTGAAAATCAGCACGATAATAAATTTTATAATTGAGCATTTGCTATGGACCAAGGCACTGTGCTATGTGCTTTTTCTCATTCAGTTCCTTAAAATAACTCCTTGAAGTAAATACTCTTTTCAGATTAGGAAACAGGTTCCTAGAGGTTAATGACTTGTCTAAGATCTCAATAAGTGAGGAGAGAGGATTTTTACTTCATTCTCCTCACCTTTAATTATTTTTCTGTACTATATTCACGTTATTGTTTTTTGTTACACTCCTCAACATAATGACAGTAGAACCAAAAAACATAAGAAAAGCCTTTCAAAGAGGGAATCAAAGCAATGCAAGTCTAAATACACAGTCAGCTTTCTGAAGGTCTGACTTAGACAAGGGGTAAAATTTAGATTACCTGGAACTGTGTTCTTAATCTTTGTTGTGCTCTGATGTAGGGGGAGCTATAGCCTTTCTCTTCAAAAAGTACTATTTTAAGCAACTCACAGAGCATTTGCCCCCAAATTTAGAAAAAAAACAAAAACCCAAAACCAGACTATCCATATAGTTGGTGTTGGGTAATAGAGAACTCCAAGCAATAAACTCTTATAAATACTGTGTGTCAAGTGGGGCAGACTGTATTGACTGGCTGTTGAGCATTTATTTATTTATTTATTTATTAAAGATTTATTTTATTTATTTATACAAGAACCGGGGTACAGTCAGAGGCGTGGGAGGGTGAGAGGATTCACCAGAGACAGAGTGGGAAACAGAACAGGCAGACTGACAAAATACACTGCTGAGGGGAGCAGCAGGCGCGACATGAGAGGTCTGCTGTGCCATGTGAGACCCTCGCTGGCCGGCCGGGATCAAACCGGCGCTGCAGAGGCTGCGGACAGCTTCACAGCGCGATGCTCAACCCACTGCACCACCAGGGAAGGCCCCGCTGTTGAGCATTTAAATGGCTTGTCCCTTCTTAAATCATACTCCCTGAGCTATTTCACTACATTCCAAATCCCGTGTTTCATAGTGCTTTAGACAATCCCAGGGATGGGGAAAGTATATGAAAACATTGCTTTATTTAAATTTACTAAAGCAGTATCTGCCTTACTGGGATATTTGACCTTAGATGGTCTTGTCTACTCAGTTATAGGATAGGTCATTTTAACAGTTGCATTCTAGTTCTCATTTCTCCTGCAGTAAATTTAAGTGTGTGGTGACCACTTGACTCAGATTAATTAATTCTAGGGATAGGTGAAAGCCAAACTGAAATCAAGCCTTTCATTTTTTAAAGATTTATTTATTTATGCATACAAGAACTAGGGTACAGGCCAGAGGTACGGGGTGGGGGGTGGTGAGAAGATTCACCAGAGACAGAGTAGGGTACAGCACAGGTGAATTGACTGAAATACACTGCTGAGGGGAGCAGCGGGCAAGACAGGAGAGGTCTGCTGCGCCATATGGGTAGCTCCCTGGCAGGCCGGGGTCATGCTCGTACTGCAGAGGCTGCAGATAGTTTCATAGTTCTGTGCTTAACCCCTTGCACCACCAGGGAGGCTCCAAGCCTTTTAATATTTTAGGGAGACATGTAGTGACTATTCCTGGAATAGCCATAATTTATAAAGCTCTCATCAAAATAAGAGAACACTAAGAACTAAATAGGAAAAAAACTGAGTTAAGTAGCACACTTCAAGTAAACATTCAAATAGCCTATAAACACATACACATATTTTAACCTTACTAGAAATCAAGGGAATGCAAATTAAAGCAATAAGCAGATATAATTTTTTCCTATCACATTACCCCAAAATTTTTTTAAAAGGAATAATAATACCTGGCCATGGTGCATGAGACCAGCATTCTTATGCCAAATAGCACCATCCATCTTGAGCCTTCAGAATACGTGAGTCCTGTCTAAACTAGTAAGACCTGAAGGACTCCACAATGTTGGCACGTTTTTGTGCATACACAGAGGTTGATGTTTATCACAGTCACTACAGTTCAATATTAGAAACTACCCAATACCCCTTGGGAATGAATTTAGTAGAGTATGCTACATTATACAGTATTTGTATAGTTTAATGGTGCTCAACTATTAGGAATATCCAATTCCCTTTTAAAGGAAAGATTTTCACAAGATCTCCATTGTTGGCTTAAAAATTTCTTAACATTACTTAAATACAGACATACATACATGGGACATGTAACCAAAAGGCCAAGAAAAAGTTGTACATTGAATATTATAATTTTCCACATTAGTTCAGTGTAACAGATAATGGTGTTTTGCTGAAACTGAGTCCCTTTTCATAGTGTGCCTGTGCCTCTGCCTGGGTCGATGAGTAGTGAAGTGTCTAACAACTCGCCTTCCCCACACCTCTTCTCTTTAAATTCCTTGTGAAATCTTTCTACCTCACAGCATCCCCTCTTGTGAGGTGATTTGATCCTCACTTGCTTTGAACATATTTGGTTTTCATGTCTGCTTATATTTATATATATATATATATTTATATATATATATATTTATATTTATATTTATATATATTTTGTAAAGATATTTTTTATTATTTATTTATACAAGCCCTGGGTACAGTCAGAAGCGCAGGAGGGTGAGAGAATTCACCAGAGCCAGAGCTGGGAACAGAACAGGCAGACCAACGAAGTACACTGCTGAGGGGAGCAGCGGGCATGGCAGAAGAGGGCTGCGCACCATGTGCACCATGTGGGACCCTCGCTGGTGGCTGGGGATTGAACCAGCGCTGCAGAGGCTGCGGGCAGCTTCGCAGCCCAGCGCTCAACCGCTGTGCCACCAGGGGAGGCCTGTTTATATATATTTTTTTAAAGATTTTTTTTTTAATTTATTTTTATACATGAACCAGGGTACAGGCCAGATGTGCAGGAGGGTGAGAGGATTCACTAGAGAAAGAGCAGAGAACAGAACAGGCAGACTGGCCAAAATACACTGCTGATGGGAGTAGCGGGTGAGACAGGAGAGGTGTGTTGTGCCATGTGGGTATCTCCGTGGCTGGCGGCGATCAAACCGGCACTGCAGAGGTTGCAGACAGCTTCACAGCGCTGCGCTCAACCGCCGGTGCCACCAGGGAGGCCCTGCTTATATATTTTTTAAAAGATTTATTTTATTTATTTATGCATACAAGAGCTGGGGTGCAGGCCAGAGGTGGGGGGGGGTGGTGAGAGGATTCACCAGAGACAGAGTGGGGAGCAGAACAGGCAGACTGACTGAAATACACTGCTGAGGGGAGCAGCGGGCCAGACAGGAGAGGTCTGATGCGCCATGTGGGTCAGCTCCCTGGCTGGGGATCGATCTTGTGCTACAGTGGTTGCCAGTAGCTTCATAGTACTGAGACTTAACCCCTTGTGCCACCACGGAGGCCCTGTCTGCTTATATTGTTATTGGGTTGGTTTTTTTCCCCATTAAACCCTAATGGTTAAAATAGTCTTCTTTGGTGTTACTGGGATCTTAAATGCAAATGCAGATTGGGGAGTAAAATCCTGGGAGAGGGCTAGGTGGACATCTAGATGATCCAGAATCATAAATCCAGATTCTAGGTCTTTATTTTTAAATGGCAGTCGTTTTAATGTAGGAAAAGTACTCAAATATAACATTAAATCAGAATATAGTTTTAATTACAGTCAAGTCTCAATTACATAGAGTTTTCTCTAAGTTGTGCTGGGAGAAAATAGGCTAAAATATTAATTGGTTTATCTCTTGCTGCTGAGATTATGGGTCCCCGCCCCTCGCTTCTCCATGCTTTATACTTTTTCTGTACATTGAACTTTTCTATTGAAGGCAACTTGTGTAATGGAAAGCAGAGCTTTCATAACTTTGTGAAAGCAGAGTTCATTGAAGAGAGGCTCCAACAAACTATCTGGTGGCAAGGGGGGAGGGCAAGGGGAGAAGATCCCAAGGTGAGATGGGGGAAGCCTTCACCTCTTGTCCTGTCCCCCTGGCTGGGACCAGGAGGAGCAAAGACACATGAAGATAATCGATGAGACCATGGCCCAACTACAAGACCTGAAGAATCAGCATCTGGCCAAGAAGTCGGAGGTGAATGACAAGAATCATGAGATGGAGGAGATTCGTAAAAAACTGGGGGGCGCTAACAAGTGAGTGAGTTCAAGCCAAGGGTTGGGGGAAGTAGTAGAGCAGGTAACCTGCTGGACTTGGGTCTCACCCAACTCCCTGGATCTTCTTAGGGAAATGACCCATTTACAAAAGGAGGTGACAGCCATTGAGACCAAGCTTGAACAGAAGCGCAGTGATCGCCACAACCTGCTACAGGCCTGCAAAATGCAAGACATCAAGTTGCCACTGTCTAAGGGCACCATGGACGATATTAGTCAGGAAGAGGTGAGTATTATGGCTGGTGTGGAAATGAGCTGTCAACATTATTCAGAGGTGGAGGATGAAATTGGTGAGGGAGGCAGGAGGGAAGATGGTGAGGGCAGGGGAAGATGGTGAGGAACATGAAGGATGCAAGGGAGATGAGGCAGGGTGTGGTTGTGAAGTCAGGTGAGGTGAAGGATAATAGCCTTGGTGTGAAAGGGAAGTTGAATTTGGGATAGAGCTCTATGTCAGTAGGTGGTGGACGTAAACCAGGAAGAGGAGAAAAATCAAACATTAGGGACTTGAGCTATGTTAGCTCTAGCAGGTGATGGGAATTGGTGGGGGTGGGAGTTGAGGGCCACTAGTTGAGAGGAAAGGAAGACAGAGGTTGTGGGACTTGAGGGATGATAGCTTAGCTGCAGTGAGAGAGGTTGGCCAGGAGAGGGTTGGGTAAGGGACACCTTTGCTAATCTTTAAACTGACTCTTCCTTTTGCCACAAGTGCTTTCTAGCATGGTTCTTTCTCAGGAACATTGAAGGCTGCAAAGGAGCCCCTATCACCCCTGACACCCCCCAGGGACTCTCATGGACAGTCTGCTCCATTAGATTCTCCCTCTTGCTATTGCAGGGTAGCTCCCAGGGGGAGGATTCAGTGAGTGGTTCCCAGCGAACTTCCAGTATCTATGCTCGAGAGGCCCTCATAGAGATCGACTATGGTGACCTATGTGAGGATCTGAAGGTGAGGTTCAGACTGGAGGAGTGCTCAGTCTCATTTTTATACATTTCCCTCTTCCCATTGAACTATTTTAAATCAAATTTCAGGTATTGTTCCATTCACAGTTACCTTAGCATGTATCTCTATAATATAAGGACTTTAAAAATAAGCATAATATCATACCAAAAACATTTTAACAATAACTGTCATATCTAATATTCAATAACCGTTTAGATTTCCATGACTATCCCATAAATACTTTTTTATAGACTGTGTGTATAAATCAGGATTCAAGTGAGATCCAGATGTTAAAATCAATCTTCTCAGTCCATGATTTTCTTATTCCTTTTTTTTCCCTATTTATGGGAGAAACTGGATCATTGGTCTCATACAATTTTCTACATTGTGAGTTTATGTCCCATGATGTTATTTAACATGTTCTTCCAGCCCCTATATTTCCTGCAGACTGCTAGTTAAGTCTAGGATTGACTGGATTCAGATTCATTTTGTATTTTTGGCAAGAATATGTCCTAGGTGGTGCTGTATACTTGTGAACTTCCTTTACATTGCATTGGTAGATACCAAATATCAATTTTCTCTATCAAGATTGATCAGTGTTCAACATTACCTATGAAATATTCTTTTTTTAAAGATTTGTTTATTTATGCATACAAGAACTGAGGTACAGGCCAGAGGTATGGGGGGATGAGAGGATTCACCAGAGACAGTAGAGAACAGAACAGGCAGATTGACTGAAATACACTGCTGAGGGAGCAGTGGGTGAGTCAGGAGAGGTCTGCTGCACCATGTGGATAGTTCCCTGATCCGGCATCATAATCGCACTGCAGTGGCTGTGGTTAGCTTCATAGGTTGTGTCTTAACCCCTTGTGTCACCAGGGAGGCCCTGAAATATTCTTACCAAAAACTCAAACAAGGATTCAATCAAACTTTTATAGCTACCCATTATATGAAACATTGGTACAAGAGGAATATGATAAATGAAAGCACAGAGCTGCAGTTAGCCAAATCCAGCCCGGGAAACTAAAGGACAAAAGACATGGTCTCTTCCATAAGTAAATGGGAAGAAATGAAAAGAAACAGAGGGGAAACTTTTATAGATAAGAATCAAATCAACCAATTGGAGTGTGTGGCCCTCACTTGAATCCATTGCAAAGAAAAAAGAGGAAGGGGAACTTTTGCAGTGTGTACTTTGTTTAGAACCTCCTTTGAAAAATTTGAGAAAAAATTGTATAAAACAATTAGGACAGTTTGAGCACTGACGAGATACATTTACGATGTCCAGAAATTGTGTTCAGATAATTTATGATGTTCATGAATTGTTGTTAATATTTTTAGGTGGGGGAATGGTATTGTGTTTTTATTTTTAAATGTTCTTACCTTTTACAGCAGTGCTTCTCAGTGGGATAGGGGTGGGGTAGATTTTGTGTTCCCGGTGGACATTTGGTAATGTCTTGGAGACACAAAGGTGACCAATATCTAGTGGGTAGACCACAGTCATGCTGCTCAGCATCCAACAGTGCACAAAGGACAGTCCCCATAACAACGAATCATCTTGTCCAAAATGTCAATACTGCCAGGATTCAGAAACCCCATTTCAGAGGTACATACTGAAATATTTATGGATGAAATAATGTTTGTAATTTGCTTAAAAGTAATTGAATATAGAAAGGAACTGGGATAGCATAGTATTGGCCATGAGTTGATATTTATTGGAACTGAGTAATAGGCACATGGGGTTTGTTCTGTTATTCTCTGCAGTTTTGTATATGTTTGAAAATTTACATAATACAAAGTTTAAAAAGGAAAAAAATCATCGCTAGGTTCGGGTTTTGTTAAAACCCATCAATTTTTGTAAAGTTCCCTGTCAACCTTTTATGCTTTGGTTCTGGCAGCTATTAATAATCATTGCCTAAATCCATGAAGGGTTGCAAAGTGGTAATTTTCTAATTCTTTCATTTCTCCTCTACTTATTAATTGGAATTCTAAGAACTTTTTCACATCGACTATTTTGTTCCCTTAAAATACAGTTAGTACAGAAAAGGTAGGATATATATTTAATTCTTTCCTTTACTTACTAGTTTTCAAAATGAGTTGGTCAACCAAAAGTATTTTGGTTACCAGAGGGAAGGTTGGGGAAAGGGGAAGTAGGGATAGAGAAGGAAAGGGCTAGGGTACTGGCACAGAAGGTTTGGTGGAAGGAGAATGAAGCATTTGTATACAGAGAGGAGTAATTTTTTTTAAAGATTTATTTATTTATACATACAGGAGCTGTGGTACAGGCCAGAGATGCAGGGGGGTGAGAGGATTCACCAGAGACAGAGTGGGGAACAGAACAGGCAGACTGACTGAAATACTTTGAGGGGAGCAGTGGGCGAGACAGGAGAGGTCTGCTGCGCCATGTGGGTTTCTCCCTGGCTGGCCAGGGATCAAACTCATGCAGCAGAGACTGCAATTGCTTCATAGTGTGGCGCTTAACCTGTTGCGCCATCAGAGAGGACCGAGAGGAGTAAATTTTTAACCCCAAAGTTATATAGACATGTGAACAACGACATTGACCAGTTAATAAAAAAAATAAAGGTGATGCGGTTTTTAATTTATTTGTATTTATTAAAAACTTAAGTGTCTGAATGTGTTTCAATCTATTTTTTTTTTTTTGATATTTAAATTGTCTCAACCTTGGCTAGAGGAAGCTAGTACGGGTTGATTTTTGTTGTTCTTAGATACTTTTTTTTTTCAAGATTTATTTATGCATACAAGAGCTGGGGTACAGGCCAGGCGGGGGGTGGGGGGGCGGTGGTGAGAGGATTCACCAGAGACAGAGTGGGGAACAGAACAGGCAGATTGACCGAAGTACACTGCTGAGGGGAGCAGTGGGCGAGACAGGAAAGGTCTGCTGCGCCATGTGAGTTGCTCCCTGGCCAGCCAGGGGATCGAACTCATGCTGCAGAGGCTGTGGACAGCTTCATAGGTTGCATAGGTTGTGTCTTAACCCCTTGCACCACCAGGGAGGCCCCTTAGATCCTTATGGAAAATTTCACATGCAAAAGTAAAACAGTACAATGCTATCTTTCATAGCTTTCACTGTTTTTTTTTTTTTTTTTTAGTATTTATTAACTTGTGGCTAACCTTGTTTCTTGTACATTCCCACATATTCCACCTTCCTTCCCCACCCCCAGGTTATTTTTGAAAATAAATCCTTGGCATCATATCATTTCATTTGTAAATATTTTAGATGTATTACTAAAAGAGATAATTCTTAAAAAACATTTAGATCCATTCTTAAAAAACATCTAGATCCATTTTCATATCAAAAAGCAATAATTCGTTAACATTGATATTATGTATTTTGTAATAATTCCTCTAGTAATATGATTAGTATTCACATTTCTCTGGTTGTCATATATACACACAAGCTCACAGTTTGCTTCCTTGGATTGGGAGTCAAATGAGATGATAGATATATGAGACTGATACAGTGATTTGTTGGTACCTCTTTTAAGTCTCATTTAATCACTATGATTCCCCCCTCCTTCTATTTTTATTTTTATTTGCAATTTTTTTATTGTTGAAACTATAGTCATTTCTCCCCGAAGATTTTTTTTTTTTTACATTCTGTACTTTATTGCTTGTATCCTGTGATTTTTAAAATGTTCCTCAGAACAAAGAAGAAAAGGATTTTTTTGCTATCCCCTGTAGTTCCTGTAAGTGGGTAGTTAGATATAGATCAGTGCTGTTCAATAGATATAATACCTAATACGACCCACATGTGTAATTTTTAAAAGGCAAAAATTAGGCCTCCCGGGAACCAGGTTGCGAAGTTTTGCACAGATTGTGGGCGGGGGCATCATGGTGGATGATCTCAAGTGATTTCTGTATAAAAAGTTACCAAGTGTTGAAGGGCTCCATGCTATTGTGTCCAATGGAGATGGAGTGCCTGTTGTTAAAGTAGCCAGTGACAGTGCCCCAGAACATGCTTTGAGACTCGGTTTCTTATCCACCTTTACCCTGGCCACACACCAGGGGACCAAACTGAGACTTACAAAAAAATAAAAAGTATTATCTGTTACTATAACACCTACCAGGTAGTTCAGTTTAGTCATTTACCTGTGGTGGTGTTTCATAGCCAACATCAATACCAATACAGGACTAATTGTCAGCCTAGAAAAGGAACTTGCTTCATTATTTGGAGCATTGAAACAAGTTGTGGAAGTTTCTTAATCTGACAGTGGTTTTGATGTCTACCTTATCTGCATTCAAAGAGACCTAGTGTCAATCCAACAATCTTCAGAGCACAACAGTACTTACATCCATGTACTCAAAAAAGGACCCCCTTTCCACCTTATCTAAAGAAAGAGCCTATAGGTATACTATATAGACAGATTGGTTGTCCTCTTTTCCTGTGAGGGGTCTTCTCTTAGTGAGATCTGAGACCCCACAGAAAGGACTCACTCCATCACAGCTCCCATGGAGTTAGTCCAGTTACCAGACATGGATGATATCTGCTTGCTTGGTCAGAATTAAAATAGTACATGATCCACTTAAGCCGTGATGTGCTCCCTGTGGTTCCCTACACTCAGATCTATAGAGGGAAGCATTATTATTGTGAATAATAAGGACATATTTCTCTTCCTTTTTTTTTACTTTGTGAAGAATATAAAATGACAGTAAAAGTAATACAATCAACCAAAAAAAGGTGAAATTTATTTTATTTTTTTTTAAGATTTATTTATGCGTACAAGAACTGGGGTACAGGCCAGAGGCGGGGGGAGGGGCAGTGGTGGTGGTGAGAGAATTCACCAGAGAGAGTGGAGAACAGAACAGGCAGATTGACTGAAATACACTGCTTAGGGGAGCAGCAGGCAAGTCAGGAGAGGTCTGCTGCGCCATGTGGGTAGCTCCCTGGCTGGGGATTGAACTTGTTCTGCAGTGGCTGCCAATGGCTTCATAGGTTGCATCTTAACCCCTTGCGCCACCAGGGAGGCCCTGAAATTCATTTTAATGCTATATTTTGTTTAAATGTTTTGTATAAATAATATAAAAATTATTGGTGAGATAGTTTTCAAAATACTATATATATATATATTTTAAACATACAGGGCATCTCAATTCTCAAGCTACAAATTTCCCTCAGAAATACTTGACCCGTGTTTAGAGTATTTAGTTATCCTAAACTTAGAGTCAAGAAAGGAGAGCCACATCTTAAGGTGTTCCAAATGTAAAGTTTTCCAGTAGCTGAATTAAGTTTCCCAGTAACTAGATTATCAGTTTTTCAATTTAAATTAACAAATTCAATAAAATTAAAACTTTAGTTTGTCAGTCATATTAAGTGCATTTTTCATGCTCGGTAGTCACAGGTGACTTGTAGCCACTTCATTGGACAGCTCAGATCTAGAGGCTTGAGTAGATTCTAGCTCGGTGGTTTCTTTGGGGACAAGACTACTTCATTAGGGCTTCCTCTGGTGGCGCAGGTGGTTGAACGCAGCATTGTGAGGCTGTTCGCAGCCTCTGCAGTGCTGGTTCGATCCTGGCCGGCCGGCGATGGTCTTACAAGGCGCTGTAGACCTCTCCTGTCGCGCCCGCTGCTCCCCTCAGCAGTATTATTTCTTCAGTCTGCCTGTTCTGTTCCCCTCTGTCTCTGGTGAATCCTCTCACCTTCCCGTGAATCTGGCCTGTACCCCAATTCTTGTACACATAAAATGAATAAATATAAAAAAATACTACTTCATTGACATTACTGCCACCAGGAAGGAGGTTTATAATGTCTGGTAGTAGCTCTGTATGGTTTGTAGCCATGCTGATCATTTCCTAAGATCCATTAATTTGGCAAGAGTTGCAAACTGATCTATTTTTTTTTTTAATTGCTAGCTAGAACATCATAAAGATTTCCTCTTGGGGCCTCCCCGGTGGCGCAGGCAGTTGAGCACAGAGATGTGAGGCTGTCTATAGCCTCTGCAGCGTGGGTTCCATTCCTGGACAGCCAGGGAGAGTCCCACATGGCGTGGCAGACCTCTCCTGTCATGCCCGCTGCTCCCCTCAGCAGTGGTTTCGGTCTGTCTGCCTGTTCTGCTCCCCACTCTGAGTGTGGTGAATTCTCTCACCCTCCTCCGCCTCTGGTCTCTACCCTAGCTTTTGTATAAATAATAATAACAAGGCATTGGCAAAGTTTAACATTCATTAAAAAAAAAGATTTCCACTCATCAATTATTTGAGGTGCAGTTTTTCTAGGGAAGACAGGTTATATGTGCTTTATTTTTTCCCATTTTTTTTAACCAGTTTATAAAATACTGAGTTGATTTCTAAGTATTCTTGAGATTTGTCCACTGAAATATTTTCATAGTTATGAATATATGAATTTAAACACATTTGGTGTGTCACACTCTGTTGCGGTTATTAGCCTTCTTGTTTATCAAGTTGTTCCATCTTTGGCCAGTGGGAACTGATTCAAATTAATTTCTGAATCATTTTGACACAACGTGTAGTTTTTGATATGGTATGGTATGATGAGGTTTATTCTCATCATATGGTATGATGAGGTTTATTCTCTACATTTCCCACCCCAGACCTGGAATTCGCCATTTCTCCAGGAAGCTCTGACTTTTAGTGGGATCTACTATGATTTAGTGACTACCATCTGGACATTGGAGTGCCCTTGACAGCTGGGTTGCTCAGTTCTTCTAGAACTTCTCATCAGAATGAGCTATGAAATGCATTTATTTTGAAGGAAAAAAATGTATCATGACTTCATATCTGGATTGACACTATAATTTTTACAATTTAACAGAATTGATTTTATGTTTGAGGTTCTAATTAATCTTGCTAAAAATCTTGATTCCTAGCAACATTGGCATAATAGCATTTATTTTATCCAATTATGCATATAATAGTTTGAAAATCACAATACAATATTATAGGTAACAATTTGATTATTGAAAACTGTTTAGAATAGAAACAGTGAACTCAATCATATGCCTTTCACTATAGATTCACTAGTGACTATTTTTCCAGTTTACTTTCTTGCTCATCTTGCTTGAGTTCCTCCCTCTCTCCTCCCCTCCCTCCTCCCTACGCACTTCATTTTGTTTTCGCTGAACCATTTGAAGACAGTTGCATACTACCATAATTCCATATTACACCTAAGAAAATTATTAACTTCATCTCCAATATCCCATCCATATTCAGATTTCCCTATTTATTCCAAACATGTCTTTTATAGTTTTTAAAAACTGATTCATGTTTTGCTTTTGGTGGTTCTATCTCTAGTTTTTTAAAAATGTGGAGCAGTGCCCTTTTTTCATGACTGGTCTTTTGAAGAGTCTGAGTTATCTTGAAGAATGAATATGTTAGGGGTTTATTATGGATTTTAGTTTCGTTTTGTTATTGCTTAACTTGTCCTTCCATCCCTTGTGTTTTCTATAAATTGGAAATTTTATCAAGTCTGGAGGTTTGAGGGATTTGGGGTTAGGTAATTTTCTTGCAAGAACATTTCACTGGTGCTGCTGTGTAGTTTATGTTACCTCATGCCAGGAGGCAGGTAATGTCAGGATGTTACACTATTTGTGATGCTAAGTTTGATCCATAGTTATGATGCCAGTTGCCATGTCTGTCAATATTTAACATATACTTTTACCTTTCTAAGTAGCAAGTAATCTTTAGAGCGATTCTTTGGTATCTTGTGAAAATCTCATTCCTCAACAATTTTTTTACCCACCTTTTATTTATTTATTTATTTAGATATTTATTTATTCATACAAGAACCAGGGTACAGGCCAGATATTCGGGAGGATGAGAGGATTCACCAGAAACAGAGCGGGGAACAGAACAGGCAGACTGACTGAAATACACTGCTGAGGGGAGCAGCGGGTGCGACAGGAGAGGTCTGCTGCGCCATGTGGATTGCTGCGAGGCTGGTGGGGATCCAGCTGGCACTGCAGAGGCTGCAGACAGCTTCACAGTGCTGCGCTCAACCACCTGCACCACCTGGGAGGCCTTACCCAACTTTTAAAAACATTTTAAATTTTTGCTTTGTAATTATGTAACGGTTCCGTTTTTTGTTTTTTGTTTTTTGTTTTTTTTTTTTAATAGAGGCATGTTTTATTTATTTGTTTGCTTCTTTGTTTGTTTTGTTTATACATGCACTGGGTACAGTCAGAAGCGCGGGAGGGTGAGAGAATTCACCAGAGCCAGAGCGGGGAGCAGAGCAGGCAGAAGGACCGAAGTACACTGCTGAGGGGAGCAGCGGGCGGCAGGAGAGGTCTGCGCACCATGTGGGACCCTCCTCTGGTGGCCGGGGAGCAGCCGGGGATCGAACCGGTGCCGCAGAGGCCGCGGGCAGCTTTGCAACCCAGCGCTCAACCGCTGCGCCACCAGGGAGGCCCCTACGGTTCCGTTTTTTGGAGAGTGTTTCACATAGTTACTGAGCACATTCTTTGTGCAAAGTACTATCTAGAGAGGAAAACAAAAATAGTTTCATGTAGTTCTAAAACTAAAGTGTATACAAAATGCATGAAGGCAAGTTTAGCTTCCTTTCCTGTCCCCTTCTCCCTTCCTCTAGGCATAACCATTGCAGATAGCTTTGGCATTATTCTTTTTTTGTTGTGTTTTTAAGACAAAAATATATTTGTATGCAAATATATTCATATTTCCCCCATCATCTTTTAGATAAAAGATAGCATTGTGTTCCTTTCATATTTCTTCTATAACATATGCTAGAGATCACTTTTTTTCTTTTTTTTTTCTTTATTTATACAAGAACCAGGGTACAGGCCAGATGTGCGGGAGGGTGAGAGGATTCACCAGAGACAGAGCAGGGAACAGAACAGGCAGACTGACGAAATACACTGCCAAGGGGAGCAGCAGGCGAGGCAGGAGAGGTCTGCTGTGCCATGTGGGACCCTCCCTGGCTGGTGGGGATCGAACCGGCACTGCAGAGGCTGCGGACAGCTTCACAGCGCTGCGCTCAACTGCCTGCACCACCAGGGGAGGCCCCTGGAGATCACTCCCATAGCTGTAGAGATCATTAGAAAGACTTCTAACATGTAAACATACTCAGGTCCTTACCGTGCTTGAAGTTATGCAGTGGTGTCTCACCTCTGGCAGGATAAAATCCAAATATTTTACAAGGCCTAAAAGGTGCTTTATCTTTGTGTTGCTGTGAGTACTTCCAACCTTGTGTTTTCTGTATGTTTACAGAACATACAGAACATACATGTGTGCATACATAAACATACTTTGTGACTATTGCCATATTGAATTGCCTTTGCTGTGGAAAGCTTTTAAAGTTTATTAAAGTTGGTTATATTTTGAATTGCATGAATTGGGGCCTCCCCTGGTGGTACAGTAGTTGAGCGCTGGGCTGCGAAGCTGCCCGCAGCCTCTGCAGCGCCGGTTGGATCCCCAGCCACTGGCAAGGGTCCCACATGGCGCGACAGACCTCTCCTCCCTCAGCAGTGTGCTTCATCGGTCTGCCTGTTCTGTTCCTCGCTCTGGCTCTGGTGAATTCTCTCACCCTCCCACCCTTCTGACTGTACCCAGTGCTTGTATAAATAAATAAATAAATCTTTAACCAAAAAAAAAGAATTGCATGAATTGACCATGAGCAGCGCCCCAGGTTTTGCGTGTGATGCTCCTGTCTGCTTAAAAGACTTCTTTCTCTCTGTCCTTACCATTTCATTCTGTAGGTTTAAGCTTAAACCTTCCTGGAAACCTTTCCTAGCCCCAGAATCTGAAATAGTTGCCCTTTTTGTGTTCCCAACAGTGTCTGTTCACCATTTCGGCATTCACTATACAGCGTCCTGATTGGTTACTTACATGTATTCCTCTGTTAGCCCATGAGCTCTGTGAACTAGGAACCATGGCTCACAGGATATGAGGGTCCAGTGCCTGGCACTTGGAAGGCATTCAGTAAATATTTATTTACTAACTGGCAGAAAGGCACAAGTCCAGACTTGTGTTGCAATATCCGTAAGACCTAAAGCCAAACTCAAATGGAATTTGCTCAAATATAGTGATCTGAGCAGAAAACATGAATTGTCTTCTTCATTGTGGAGCTGTAAGTAGAGTCTCGAACAGGTGTTTGTGGGAGCCTCAGGTGCTGGCTCATAGCCTGGATTGAGAGCCACACAAGGAAACCATAAACTGCTCCTCCTAAGTGAGCAGTTGACAGTGCCTGGGGGAAGAGCTGGAGATGAGAAAGTGGTATCAGACTATAATTTTTCAGGAATGTTGGGTATGGTCACTGTGAGCAATACTTGCTGGGCGGAGCCCAGGTGGGGAAGAAGAACCTGCCTTCTCATGGGAGCAGCTGTGGGGGCCTGGGCTCAAGGACCTTGCCCTTTTTGATGTTGCTGGGCCTGGGATTTATAGGATGCCCAGGCCGAGGAGGAGATCAAGCAGGAGATGAACACACTGCAACAGAAACTGAATGAGCAGCAGAGTGTGCTCCAACGTATTGCTGCTCCCAACATGAAGGCCATGGAGAAGCTGGAAAGTGTCCGAGATAAGTTCCAGGAGACGTCAGATGGTAAGATTTCTCTCTCTTACTTGGACCTAAGAGGAAGACCTGAGGCTGGAGATACGCCAAGGACCTGTTGTTATACGTCACAATTCCTTATATGCTTTCTCACTTAAGACTCCCAAGAGTCCTAAACAATTGGGTTATTAGCACACCTGTTTTATAGAGTGGAAAACTGCCAAGGTTCAAAGAGAGTGAACACACTGCTCAAGGTCACAGAGCTGATGACTGGTAGAGCCCAGGGTAAAATTCATGTTTTTTGTGATTCTAAGCCCATGCTGCTTTCTTTGTACTGTGTGGCTGGCCCACTGGGTACAGATGGTTGTGGGACCCTCTTCCTTGGATCCGCGTTTCTCTCTTTCTGTGGGATGTCCCTGTTCTGTGAATTATCACTTGCAGGTCATCCTTGACAGAGTGGTCTTTAGCCTTGGCAGAGCCTAGGTGCTGTGGGGTCCACCTGTCTTTTCCTTGTGACAGAGTTTGAGGCAGCCCGAAAGCGAGCCAAGAAGGCTAAGCAAGCATTCGAACAGATCAAGAAGGAGCGTTTTGACCGCTTCAATGCTTGTTTTGAATCTGTGGCCACCAACATCGATGAGATCTACAAGGCCCTGTCCCGCAACAGCAGTGCCCAGGTAGGCTAGAGCCCCTTCCCAACCAGCCTCTTTGCCCTTCCTTATAGGGTTCCTATCCTTATCTCCATCTCCATCTAGATCTAGACTTAGATTCAGATCCAGAGTCTGACCCATCTGCCTTCCACCCTAGGCATTCCTGGGCCCCGAGAACCCTGAGGAGCCGTATTTGGATGGCATCAACTACAACTGCGTGGCTCCTGGCAAACGATTCCGGCCTATGGACAATTTGTCAGGGGGGGAGAAAACGGTGGCAGCTCTGGCCCTACTCTTTGCCATTCACAGGTAAGGCTGTGCCCCCCAGGGCCGTTGGAGAGACTGAATTGAGACCATGGCAGCTCTGGGATCCAAGGATATGCGGAGATCTGCAGAGGTGAAGATGTTCTGGTGGACTCTGGATTGTGGTCCTGTTTCCCTACCTACTACAGCACATTTGACCTTGCTTTCCTGGATCTGTCTTCTCCATCCATGCTCATCCACTCAGCATGTCTTCACTAGTCCCTGCATGTATTAAGTCCTGCCACCAGGCTTTTGCTCACATGGTTGCTGACTAATAAGCCCTTTCCATACAAATGTAGTTTGTCACCTCCCATCTCTTCAGATCTCATTCTCCTCCTGTTCCTTTAGGAGGCCCACTTTGACCATTTGGCCTACCCTCACCTCCCTGTCCTGAATGCCACTAGTACTTGAACCACACAACTTACTGCTTGATTATGCAGCATCATGCAGTGAGCATTTGTTGAGGCTGTACTGTGTACCAGACCCTGTTGGGGGACTGGGGACACAGATGAGTCAGGCATGGTCTCTCTCCTTGAGGAGCTCGAGGTGGAAACCAGACATGTATAAATAGGGAGCCAAGTGTTAGGCCCTGGTGAGTGTGGATGCTGTGAATGCACAGAGGAGAGACAGACCAATCTAGGGGAGGTGTGGGTGTCCAGGGAAGGCTATCAAGGGTAGCACTGGAGGAGGAGATGCAAAAGATGAATAGAAGTTAGCCAAGAAGACCAGAAGTTGTGCCAGGTAGAGGGTGCAGCATGTGCAGAGGCAAGGAGACAGGTGGGCGTGTGAGTGGGTGAGGTGGACCTCCAGGTAGTTTGGTGGGTATGGTTAAAACCTAGGACAACTTTAACTCCCCATCCAACTCCAGAAAGGACCATGTCTTCTCTTGGTTCTACAGGATCCTGGATCACAGGGCTGGACACAGAGGAGGGCTCAGTGGGTATATTAACCTGTAGGGGCTCAGGCAACATTAAGACCTGGGTTTCTTAGTCTCTGAAGAAGTAGAGGGGGAAACTGGCCTGTGTGACGGGTCCTTGGGCTGTTTCACCCCGCCTTGCCGTCCCTCCCTGCCTCTATCAGTATCAGCTCATTTACTGGTTCCCTCCCAGCTACAAGCCAGCCCCCTTCTTCGTCCTGGATGAGATCGATGCTGCCCTGGATAACACCAACATTGGCAAGGTGGGTGCAAGGAAAGGGGGGCCCAGGAGGGAGGCCCCCAGGATGGGGCAGGGTTTTAGGGTACAACTCCTGAATGTGCCCTAGCCGTTCCTGCTGCCTGCTCTCTGTGCCCGGGAGGCTGGGCCCAGGGTCATCCACACTGTGCTAGTTAGTGTCCTCGTCTCAGCCTTTATTCCCCCCACCCTTAGTCCTCCAGCCCACCTGCTGTACCTCTGGTTCTGACTGGAAAATACAAGGGAGTGTTAAGACTTCAGCCCTGCTAACTGCCTGGTGGCCTCTCCCACAGGTGGCAAATTACATCAAGGAGCAGTCTACTTGCAATTTCCAGGCCATTGTCATCTCTCTCAAGGAGGAATTCTACACCAAGGCTGAGAGCCTCATTGGAGTCTACCCCGAGGTAGGGCAGGCCTGACTTAGGAGCCAGTCTCACTTCCTGCCTGACTCCCCAGGGCAGGAAGGGAAGGCTGCAGTGGAGGGGCATGGGGGCGGGGTTACATAGGAACACAGGTATTGAACAACCATCCGGGCTTTTTGCAGCCCTGCCCTAGAGATATAACCAGCCCAGCTGGGCAGTGCCATTGCATTTGGGGACAGGTAGAAAGGACAGGTAGAGGCAGCCAGACAGCAGAGAAAAGGAGGAGAGTATAGAGGTAGGCAGGGAGAGAAGGCACATGGGACTGAGCACATCCTCTCACACCCAGAGAGAACAGTAGTCTGGGCTTTGGGCAGGTATGTAGGAAGGAGGGTTTGAGGCCCCCAGTCCTGGGGTGCTAGACCCCTTTTAATTCTCTCCTTACAATTTTTTCTTTTTCTCCCTCCTCCTTCAGCAAGGGGACTGTGTGATCAGCAAAGTCCTGACCTTCGACCTCACCAAGTACCCAGATGCCAACCCCAACCCCAATGAGCAGTAGCAGTAGTTCTGTCCTCCCTGTCTGTATCCCTAAGCTGTCCCTCTCCCAATCTCCAGATATTTGGTTTTCAACCTTCCCTTAACCTCCTGTCCCCATTTGGTATATTCATGGGATTCAGGCACTGCTATCAAGCACGAAGAGGAACAGTGTGATGTTAGATCTGGAGCAAAATTTCCTGAGCTACAGGGAGCATCCTGGTCTCTGGAAGGTGCTGAGCTGAACTGAGCTGAACAGGGCCATCTGTTCATCTTCCTCTTCCCCCATCTTGGACCTTCCTTCCATCACCTATAGTCATGGGTCCCTTGGGCCCCCTTGCATTTTTGCTTGTGTGTGGGTATGCATGTATGTCTATGTGTGCTCATGTGCGCATGTGGGTGTGTTTGCAAACTAATAAAGATATTGGAGACCCATTTTAGAAGACGTCTAGGCGAATTTGATTCCAAGAGAGCTTAGTATGAGTGCACCCCAGAGCTGAGCAAAAATATTCAGGACCTCAGAGGAGGGAGACAGTTACATGAAACTACCCTCATCCACTCATTTTGTTTTCATTCATGTATTCCTCACACAATACTGAACACCCTCTTGCTGGTCAGGCTCTATGCTAGAAATACTGAATCAGGCATGATCCCTACCCTCCTGAGGAGATGCCATAGGTTTGTGAGTTCCTATGGTTAGCTGAATGTCATGTATAGACACTTTGAATTTGAGAAGAGGACGATCACCTCCAGGCTTCCTGGAGGTCACATATGAGGTGGACCTAAACAAATTGGTAGGATTTGGTCAGGCACTAGGAACAGAGCCTAAGCTCTGGGGATAGACAGTTGTCGGTTTTAGTCCCATTTTTTTTTTACTACCTACTAGTTGTTTGACATGGGCAAGTCATTTGACCTTTCTGTGCCTCAGTTTCCTCATCTGTAAAATGGGGTTAACAATATTACCTACCTCATAGGATTTAATGATGTCAAGCTCTTCACTGTAGGTCTTATACCTGCTTGGAGTCCACTAAGTGCTAACCCTCAGAATATAAAAACCTTCTCATGCCTGGACTCCTGATCCAGTTGTTAGAGATAAAAGGAACCTCCAAATCTGGGAGATGTTGAATGCCTTGGTTATTGGGAAACATTCCAGGGCACTAGTATGGGGTTTACCTGGTAAGTGGAGGACCTAAGGAAGCTTATAACTTCAACCATATATCAGGTGCCTGAGCCCCTGAGGAAGTAGGGGAGAGGTAGCCTGAGCCACAATTTGACTGAATATGTGTGATGTCCCTTTTCGAAACCAACATACTTAGCTGCAGAGACCACAGAGGCAGCTCAGCCTGCTACAATGAGGTCAGCCTTTGCTCATTCTCATGCACTGTCAGACCATCACCCTTTCCTGATATATATACTACATTTTTAGTGTTTTTTTTTTAAAGTGATGCAATTTTAATTCCCAGTAACACATGAATTCATTCTCTTTTTAAGAAATCAGATTGTAACAAATAAAGCTAGCCTCATTTGACTACCATTCCCCCTCCCTTAACTATTATCACATTTGTTGTATATCCATCTCGACTGTAAGACATTTACATATATAAGTTCATTGAAAATACTGTATGTCTAAAGCAAATGGTATATTGAATTGTTCTGCAATTTGCTTTCTTTGCTTAATGCTTCTGAAATCTATGCATCTTGCTTAATGTAGATTGACTCCATCCATTATAATCACTATATAGATTGCCATCATGTGACTCTACCAGGTCTTAACCTACTTCGCTTGTGATAGACAGTAAATCTGTCCTCTCACCCATCCCCCCCAACCCTCTGGCCTACTACCCAGTTCTTGTATGCATAAATAAATAAAAGAAAATCTTTAAAAACAATAAAAAAGAATTGAGTATACTCCTACCTTAATAGCAGTATAGATGAAATTCAATGTATTTGAAGCAATTTGGTTGGCACCTAGATCATCACAGGCCCTAAAAGGCAGTGATTGCTATTCTGAGGAAACTGAGGTCCAGGAAGGTTAAGAGACCCAGCTACCAGATAACAGTCAGGATTTGAACTCAGGCCCTCTGATTCAGTCTTGTACTTTTACCACTATAAAGAGTGGTTATCAACTTTGGTTTTGCACTACAGAATCACTTGTGAGGTCTTTTTTCTTTTTAAAAAAGCAATATATATGCAGGTTAAAGAATAAAATAGTACAGAACAGCTTATAATGAAAAACAGCAGTTCCTGCTGCATCCCCACATCCAAAGGATGTGGAGCGCCTGTGCTGGTCCCACCCCTGGAAATGTAATTCAGTAGGTGTGGATGATAATCTGAATAACTAATCCCTACCTGACAGGCTGGAAAGGGTTACATTAGATGCCATGGGCTGATGCCCTGGTACATAAGAACATGAGTGCTACAAAAGACTTAAGTCCTGAGGATGAGAGACGTGAGATGATTTGTCTGAGATTCCAGGGGTTCAGTGCCCGATCCTAGACTTCAACGAGAATCTCCTTCATGCGTATCCAGTGTTGAGCCTTTGTGCCACACTGTCGATAGCATCACAAAGCAATGCTAGTTCTGTGAAGGCTACTGTCACAGGAGAGCAGACACCATGGTGTGTTTCCAAGGGCAGGCAGGATCTGAGTAGAATCCTCAGCTGTTTTGGAGGACATTATCTTGATGCCCTTACACTCTGGACCATGTAACCATGGTCTAAGGAGTCAAATTGTGTTCCACAGCAGTGTCTGCTGTTAGTTGGGCACGTCACGCTAGGAAACAAGGTGTTGTGTGCCAGGGACATAAACATGAGTCAGGTCTTTATTCTGCTTATGAGCAGCTCACTGTTTAGATGGGGAGGTAATTCAGGAAACAGCTGTTGACTATATGAGCCATCAGTGTTCTGGTAGTCTGGGATGTGAGTGACACCTGATCTGAGTCTTGAGGAACTGGTAGATATTAGCCATTTGAAGAAGTGGAAGGAATCTGCAGGTAGTGGGAGTAGTACCTACAAAGACCTGAAGACAAGAAACAGCAAAGAAATTCAGAAATACTGAAGCATCAGGTTTCATGGGGTCTGGAAAGGGGGGCAAAAAAAATGTAGATGGGAGGTGATCAGGAACCAGATTGGAAAAGGGTCCTAAGAGCCTGGCTGCAGAGTTCAGATTTGCCTCCTGGGGCAGTGTAGTTCCCAAACTGGCTGTGTACCAGAAAGGTGGGACATCCCAGGCCACAACTTCTAAAAATTCAATTACTGCAACTCAGGTTGGGGCCTTAGGCTCTGGAGTGCTTACAAAGGTCAGCATATGACTTTAGGGTACAGCTGGGTTTGGGAGCTAGCCAGAGGCAATGCAGGAGCCACGGAATGGTCTTAAGCAGAGGATACTCTGGACCAGATGTAAATTTAATAACCCCCTTTCTAGCCAGTCAGTGTGGGAATGGATTAGCTTAGATCTTACTGCTGTTTTCTCCCAGACCTGTAGTTTCCCTGTTCTACTTCTTACAACGTATTATATTTGCATGTTTTGTCTCTGAATAAGCTGTAAGCACTTATAAGGGTGGGCCTATAAGGTTATCTTATAAGGTAACCTTATAACCTTATAAGGTTATCTTGATACTGGTATATATATCCCCAGCAAAAAAGCACGGTGCCTGACAAAACAGGCAGCCAATAAATTGTTGAATGAATGCACGTATATGTGAGGGAGAGAATGGAGATAAAGAGATTAGTTAGGAAACTTGAAAAGACCAGGAGGTCTGCTATAGGGCGAGGGTAGTAGGAATGGATTGCCAGTGATAAGGTGTGAACTGTTAAAGGAAGATGAACTGGACATGGTGATTGATTATTGGATGTGCAGGGTGACTGAGGATAGAATGAATACCCATTAATAGCCAAGATTCCACCCTATCCCCATTTTCCTTTCTCATCCTTCTGAATCCAAATCTTCCAGCCTCAGCAGCTGGAATTCCTCAAGTGAGTTAAATGTGTGCTGTGTGGTCTCCCCTTCCCCCAACCATTGATTCATCCATCCAGTTCAACAAGTCTTGGCTAACTAAGCACCTCCTGTGTATAGCAAGGCTCTTCCTAGCCAGGATCTGACTCCCTCTTTCCTACCTCAAGAGAGATTGTCAAGGGCTTCCCCAGGTTAGAGTCACATCCCTTATACAGTAACTTAAAAATGAGATGCCCAGATGTCAGACTTGTAAGGGAACTTACAGACTGTCCAGCCCCCTCCTGAGGCCCTCGGAGGGGAAGAAACTTGCCCAACGTCCCATTACTAGGAATAGGAACCTAAGTTCCCTTCCCATATCATCCCTAGAGCCTTGATCTCTCCCATCTCAGATCAGGGCAGATAGAGGTGGCCAGGAAGACTTAGGTTGAGCCTTGAAGGTCTATGTACTGGACAGGCCACGCAAGAAGCTTGCCAATTACACTGCCCCCTTCTGGAAGCCCTCAGCAAACCTTCCATGCCCACAGTCCTTAGGGGTTTCTTAAGCATGAGTTGCCATGCTCTGTACCATGTGACCTCAAGTCTGACCACCGATGGTTGGTTTGGGATAGCATCTGACTTGAGGACAGCTCTTTAAGCTGGCCAGTGGCCAATTAGGTGGACTGATGTAAAACTCCGCCTTGTAGGGTTCATCTATCTTGAATGGCAAATGTACGAAACAATCGGATCCTTTTTCAGGGAGACTGAGGTGTTCAGAAGAAATGAACAGTTAATTAGAATTTGATGAGGTAGAAGTGGTGGTAAATGAGGGGTGCTAGGAACTAAGCAGCAAAAACAGGGAGAAAGCTGCAGAAACCATGAGACGTTTGTATCATGAGATCATGGGACCACAAGGCAGCAGAAGCCATGAAACGGCAAGATAACAATGGGCCAAAAGGAGACAGAAGCCATGAAGCAATGGGAGCCACGATGTAGCAAAAGCCACAAGGAGCAGAAACCAGGAGACAACCCTGAATCTGAGATCCATGAAGCAGCAGAAGGCTTGAACAGACACGATCCATGAGGCAGCAGAAGTAAGCGATGAGACCGAAAGAGCCACAAGGTAGCTGGAACTACGTGGCAGCAAGGCAACAGGAATCAAAGCAGCAGGAATGACAGACACAAAAAAGTGACAATACAGAAAAGCCCTGGATAACAGGAACTGAACCCCCAAAAGCCAGGAAGCTGCAGGAGCCAGGAGGCCTTGAAGGCCATGGACTAGTGAGGAGGCGAGTAGAAAGAAGGGCGTCAATAGCAATAGGAGTATAAATACAGCCAGAAAGAAGTTGAGTCACCGTTTTGGGGATGCACTAGAGAAGGGAGCAACAGATGCCTGCAGCTGAGGGGGTGATAAGATAAGCCAGGCTCTAGAGCTGCTTTGGATCGTGAACCATTTTCAAGTTTCTGTTCTTCCATGAGGCTGCCTGTGTAGCTGTTTTTGTCTTCCTTATTTCCCTGTGAATGCTTCAATAAATCTCCATCACTAACCTGAGTGTGTCTGTTCCTTGTAATCTGAAAGAGGTTAACATGGTGCTGTGCACTTTAGATGGGGGGAAAGCAGAGATTTTCAGGTGGGTTGGAACTAAGGTGCAGAGGTGGGGAATTCACTCACCTCTTTTCTCTCATATCCCCTCACTAGTACAGATACTTTTTATTCATTTGTGTACTGACTTAGTTTTCTCATCTATTCATTATTTATTCACTTACTTATGCTTACTCCTCATTCGTGCATTTGTTCCTTTCTTTCCTGTATTCACACACTCATTACTTTTCCATTTATTTGTTAAGCAAGCATACTCTGAGTTCCTATTGTGTGTCAGGCCCGGTGCTAGGTTTGGGGGATAAGATACCTTTCCTGAACTCCAGGAGTGCACCCTTTAATCGGGGACTCAGATAAGCAGTTAAGGGCACAAAATGTGACATAACAAGCATAGTTGAGGCAGAGTGAGAATATAGGAAACATTGGATGTTCTTCCTGGGGTGGAACAGGGAGAGAATACTCAGGAAAGCCTTTGTAGGGAAGGGGGCACTTTGAAGGAAGAGTTGGATTTACCATATGGAAAGGGGGAAAGAACATTCCAAGCAGAGAAGCTGTCTAAACAGTAGGTTTTGGGGAGACCAGGCATTGTCCCTTAGCGGTGGAAGAAGTCACATCCTTTATACAGTAACCATCCCTTATACAGAAGCAGCCTATCAAACTTAGTTTTGACCCAATGTGCTATAGGAAGGTTTGAAGCAAGGGAGACAGTAAGATTGATATTTTAGGAAGATCACTTGGTAGCTGGTGTGTAAGATGATTAGGGCCATGAAACACTGAGATAGTGTACTTGAAGAAAGTAAATATAAGACTCAGGAATCGCTGAGGAGGGAGAGAAGTTCTACAAAGAAACTAAAGAAGACTTTGGGAGGAGGTGAAATTTGAGCTGAACCTTGAAGAATAGGGAGGATTCCAGTTTGTGGAGATGAGGAGAAAGGGCTTTCCAAACCTCAGAGAGGGAAACAAGGAGATGGGTGTAAATTGGCAAGTTTGGGGTAATGCTCCGTTTTGACTGGAGCAGAGCTGCGTGTAAGGGGGAGAGAGGAAGGGAGACATACTGTAAGGGTTCCCAAAGTGTGTTCTGTTCTGCAGGTTTGCAGGGATAAGGGAATGTGGTGGGGGGGTTATGGGGTGGACAGGAGTATCTTGTGTGTGCCTTGAAAAAGATGTTAATTTTAAAATAGATGCATACTTTTTATAAAACTTCAGTATGCTCAAATAAGTACAAAAGGACATGAAAAGCAAATCTGCTGCTCCACACATCCCTACCCTCACTTTCACTTTGAATAACCACTTTTAGTTATTTCTTCTGATAGTTATCTCCATAAATAAATAATATGCTTATGTGAGTATTGATCTTTTATCCATTTCAGACATTAATTGTTAGCGACCTGTTATGACAGATGAAGATCTAGGTTATACTGATTTCAACTCTTGTTTTTCCTACTTTTTTTTTAAGATTTATTTATTAATGCATACAAGAGCTGGGGTACAGGCCAGAGATGCGGGGAGTGAGAGGATCCACCAGAGACAGAGCGGGGAACAGAACAGGCAGGTTGACTGAAATACACTGCTGAGGGGAGCAGTGGGCCAGTCAGGAGAGGTCTGCTACGCCATGTGGGTATCTCCCTGGCCGGGGATTGAACTCATGCTGCAATGGCTGTGGAAGCTTCATAGGTTGTGTCTTAACTTCTTGTGCCCAAAAGTAACACCTTTATTTCTGGTTTCATGATTGAGACAGTATTTCTCAAACAGAACTTTGTTAGATGAGAATATCTTTTCCTTTCGTCCTTTTCCCTGTCAACCTTCCAACTTCTGTCATCTGATCTTTTATGTTGTCAGAGTTGGATTCTGTAATCATGATTAAGCATGTGTGTGTGTTTTGTCTGTAGTTTGAAATTTTAATTCTAAAAGTTGTAAAGCAGGAAACAATATAACTGTTCAGTGCAGAGCCAATTAATGAACTTACATATATATAAATTTTTCATGTAGCAGTTCATTTTTCTTGAATTTTCTTATTATTTTTCCCTTTCACTATTTTATCATATATTCCATTTTTTTCTTTTCCAGCTCTCTCTTACACTAAGTAGTCCATCAAGTCCACTTCCCCCTTTTCACCCCAAGAGAGCTTTCTGGAGTCCTCCATCTTCTTTCTTATATCTGGACTAGTTGCTCTCTAGTTGTGATGCATGACTGTCATTTTGGGACTTTGCTTCACTACTTTCCTTGGTTATATCTGCTATTTGCTGGCTCCTACGGGTTTGGTTTTGTTTGTTTTCCATTATTTTGATGATTCACATCCTTAGTAACTTTCTCAGATAGGTTTTGTCTTTGTATGCCTGAGTCTTTGTATGTCTGAAAATATCTTTATTTATATCCTTATGCTTGGCTACAAAGTTTGAGGTTTAGCATTTTCCCACAGAACTTCGAAAACGTTGTTCCTCTTTCTTCTACTATCCAGTTTTGATAAGATGTGTGATGTCGATCTTAGTCTCATTGCTTTTAGATAACTTTCCCCATCTTTTTTTTTTCTTTCCTTCCGGAACCTCATTGTTATATCTTTGTTATAGTCTCAGGGGTCCTTATGTTTCTTTTGATTCTCTCTACACACCCCGCCCCTTGATTTTCTCTGTTTTCATGATTGGGTAGTTCCTATTCTCTTTTCAAGTTCATCCATTCCTACCTCTGCCCTGTCTGGTTTGCTGTTAGCCCATCCATTGAAGTTTTTTATGGGTTATTGTAATTTTTAGTCCTAAAATTTCCATTTGGTTCTTCTCCATATCTTTTATTTCTTTGGTGATTGTTTCTATTTTTTCATGTGTTTTAAGCATGTTCCTAATTGTACCTTGAAGCATTTTTAAGATTGCTCCTTAAAAATCTTTGTCATCTAGGTGTTGGAGCCTGAGTGTCTTTTTTCATTCAAGTTGAGATATTTTTGTCTCTTCTATGGTGAGTGATTTTCTATTGAAACCTGGACATTTGGGTATTAATTATGAGGCTCTGGGTCTCATTTAAATATTCTATTTTAGCTTGCCTCCTTAGACATCCATCTTGCAGTGGAAGGGGGCCACTGCTTTGTTATTGCCAGGTGGGCACAAAGTCCAGGACTCACACTTAGTTACTGTTGACACCCCGGTGGGAGATTTCCTCTTAATCCTGGGTGGGGAGGTGAGAGTTCTGGCTCCACACTCTACCTTCTCTGACACCAGCCCAGTGGGAAGGGAAAGCAGTGACTTTACAGCCAGTGAGGCTGGAAGTCTGAGTTCACATGGCCTTTGCTGGGATGGGAAGGGAGGGAGGCATGGTTTCTTCTGTGGTGTTTGACTGGAGTCTAGTGGTTATTATAATTGTTACCTTCTCCAGCACCAAGTTGGGTGTAAAGCAAAAAGGAAACTCAGGGCACTTACCACCAACCATGTCACTACTGTGCTGCTGAGTTCCCCAGCAAATTTGCCTTCTCCCTTCTACCTCTCATTCTTCTTTATAAATAAATACATATGTATTTAAATACCTAGTTTATAATGTCCCAGGATTTTAACTGTACTTGGTGGGAAGACTAGGGAAAAGTACTTCTCCTTCTTCCTTCTTTAAATAATTTTTAAAATTTGCTGTTCAGAAATTTCATAATATGTTTAGGTTTTGGGTTTTTTTAATTTAATTTTATTAATTTTTTAAAGGGTGTTTTTTTTAAAGATTTATTCATTTATGCATATAAGAGCTGGGGTACAGGCCAGAGGTACAGGGGGTGAGAGGATTCACCAGAGACAGAGTGGGGAGCAGCACAGGCAGATTGAATGAAATACACTGCTGAGGAGAGCAGTGGATGAGACAGCAGAGGTCTGCTGCACTGTGTAGATAGCTACCTGGCCGGGGATCAAACTTGTGCTGCGGTGGCTGCGTATAGCTTCATAGTGCTGCATCTTAACCCCTTTTGCCACCTTTGCCACCTTGGGGGTTTCTTTCATTCATTTTTCTGGTCATTGGTTAGATCCCTTACTTACAAAATCCTTTAACCTGGGAAATTTTCTTTTATTATTTCTTTGATAATGTTCCTCTCTTCCATTTTCTTTCTCTCCTGGAACCCCTTAAATTTGGATGTTAGACCTTCTGAATTGATCTTTTGTAGTTTTTAATCTTCTCCCCTCCCATTCTAGCTCTGTCCCTCTCTTTTGATTCTGTTTACTTCCTGAGAGAAGATTTAACTTTACCTTCCAACTCTTCTATAGCATTTCTGTTCATTTTGACAATTGCATTTTTAGATCTCCAGATACCCATTCACATTCTCTTTTTTTTTTTTTTTTAAAGATTTATTTATTTACTTATACAAGCACTGGGTACAGTCAGAAGCACGGGAGGGTGAGAGAATTCACCAGAGCCAGAGAGGAGAGCAGAACAGGCAGAAGGACCGAAGTACACTGCTAAGGGGAGCAGCGGGCGGCAGGAGAGGTCTGCTCGCCATGTGGGACCCTCCTCCTGTGGCCGGGGAGCAGCCGGCGCTGCAGAGGCCGGCGCTGCAGAGGCTGCGGGCAGCTTTGCAACCCAGCGCTCAACCACTGCGCCACCGGGGAGGCCCCACATTCTCTTTTTTTCTTTCTTAACGTCCTGTTCTTGTTTAATGGATGCACTATCATCTAGAATCTCTTTAAGAACAATAGGAGTATTTTTATATTTCCTTCTATTCTTTGGTATATCTATTTCCTTTGGCATTCACTTCCCTCTGATTGCTTATCTTAGCCTCATTTTTCAATTTTTAGCCTTTTCTCAAATTCCTGGTGACTCAAAGTTGTTTACTCATATTTAAGAATGTAGCAATAAAAATCTGATTGGAAGCTCTGTGTATGGGGGACAGGGCTAGGTAACTGACAATCTGCCTTTAGGGTGACTGGAGGACAATTGACTGTTATGCTGTAGAATCCCTGAATGCCAGAATGCAAAGATCTTTTTCTCTGAGGCTGTCCAGTTTCCTATTACATAAGAACCCTCTGGTTTTTGCCTAATGGGTAGATACCTGGCTGCTGTGAAATTGTGCAAATGGGAGTGGGTTGATGTTTTGATATATAACCTTCCAATTAATCTCCCTGTTTTCAGCCCCATATCTCACTCCTATTTTACATCATACCCAGCATTATTAAGTCCTAAGACACTCTAGGCTTCTGCAGAGAAAGAGCAGCTCCTTCCTCAGTGGGATCACCTCCCTGCATACTCCAGGCTATGGCTTCCTCTGCCATGCTTCATCAGTCATCTTTCTTCCATTGACTTCCTATCTTCCAGAAATTTATTGAAAATTCTCTTGCTGATGGACCTGCTCCCATTCTCTTCATCATTGTGTTTTTATACCCTTTTTAATTCCTTTACTGTCATTTTAGCAGGGTCTCAGGTGGGAATGGAGATAAATACATGGTAAGTCTGCCATCTTGACCTGGAAATCTACTAGTGTACTTATAACTTTTTTTTTTCTGGTAATTATCTTCATATCTCTAAATAATATGCAGATTTTCTGTTTATCACTTTGGGACACTGTTGACTTCCTGCTATTATATCATCCAACTGTCTTCCTCCCATGCCCCCATTATAGCCATATCATGAATTATGTATCCTCTATTCCTTACCTTTATCTCTTTAAAAAACAGACTTATACACCCTCTTTCTGTCTCTCTCATCTTCTGTCATTTGCACTTTTACTTTTATATTAACAAGGTTAATAATATATACATTCTGTTCTGTGACCATCATTAATTCATCCATACTTTGCCATTCTAAAAGTTTAAAGTCAACAAAATGTTTTATATTTTTATGATTATGTGAATATTGTTCCCTAAAACTCCAATTCATTTACATTTCTTAAAGTTTTTTTCCCCTTGGAGTTTCTAATTGCCTTTTTTTCATACATTGTCTGACTTTATCTCCTTAAGTTGTTCCAAATTCTCAAGGAAAGTATAAAATCATTTGAATCCCCTTTTTCCTCAGATACCTTCCTCCTGGAGCCCTCCGTCTTCCTGCTCCAATTTGGACTGATTGCTCTGTAGTCCTGCGGCACAACTGTCATCCTGGGACGTCCCTTCATTACTCTTCTGGGTTGGACCAAATCTTTCCTGGACCCCAATATCTTCCTCTTTCTTACTTTACTCCTTTGTAGTGGACTGTGTGGTTGTTCTCTAACATCCATTATATTCCTCCCCTATTTTATAACAACTATACAATTTGAGTGGGATAGACCCTACACTATCTCTAGGTATAGGTCTTTATTAGTATAAATTGATCTAAGTAATACCACCCCACCTTCCACAGTGATTATTGTTTCAGTGATGATGCAATCACATTGAGACTTAATACTTTGGTTCCGTGTTTGAGGGAAGAGGTAGCCTATCTTCCCTTGGATATGAACAAAGAAGCATGTAACCTGGTCACTGATGATAGCCATCTTGTAAATATGTGGAATGCCAGTACATGGAGCTGACAAATGAAGGAGGCAGAGCCAAGAGAATTACAGAGAAATACAACCATATTCCTGATCATGCCATGCCCGAAGTCTACTCTATTTACGAACTTCTCAGTTAAATGAGCCAATAAATTGCATTTATTATTTAAGCCAGTTTGAGTTGGGTTTTTATTGCTTCCACCTGAAAGCATTCCAACATATACTTTTTGCTATCTCACTTTAGAGGGGGAAACTAGTGCATATTTAGTTATACAAAGCATTATATTAGGTGGGTGCATTTTTTTGAAAAGTGAAATATAGGAAAAAGGGGTATTATGGATGTTGGACAACCAAAGGAGTGAACTTTTATGGCTGCCTCGCAACTAAATCCCCATCATGTTTTGGAAGAGTCCTTCCTGTGTGAATCTTGGTGGGTGTTAGGACCTCAGTTCCTACTATGGAAACTAAAGATGATCAGAGATCTTTCCCTACTCACCAGGAAGCAAGTACTGAATATTCTTGTTCATGGCTTGGAACTCAGGGTCATCAACACATAAGATATAAGAACATACAAAATTAATGGATGATAGATTAGGAGACTATTACAATGTGCAAAAGCTGACAGAATAATAACTAGAAAACAAAGATAGTAAACTCAACAGGAAAATGAACAGAGAATATGAAGAGTAATTAGCACAAGGAGAAACAAATTTTTTTATGAAATTTTTAAAATTTATTTATGCATACAAGAACTGGGGTACAGGCCAGAGATGCAGGGGGTGAGAGCATTCACCAGAGACAGAGTGGGGAACAGAACAGGCAGACTGACTGAAATACACTACTGAGGGGAGCAGCGGGCGAGTCAGGAGAGGTCTGCACCATGTGGGTCAGCTCCCTGGCCAGCCGGGGATTGAACTTGTGCTGCAGAGGCTGTGGATAGCTTCATAGTGCTGTGCTTAACCCCTTGCGCCACCAGGGAGGCCCAGGAAAAATGAATTTACACAAGGAGAAACTTGACTATATTAAGAGATTTTCATCTCTTCTAGTATTAGAGAATTGAAGATTAAAATGACACTGAGAAATCACTCTAAGAATGACAACATGTAGAAAGTCAGGTATTACCTAGTGCTTATGACAAGGTAAGGAAAAGGAAAACCATAGGTGGGAGTATAAACTAATACAAGTATCCCAGAGAGTAATTTGGCAGTATCTCCTGAAATTAAGTATGTGCACACTCTGTAACCCAGCAATCACATTCCTCGGTATGTATTCCAAAGAAATTCTCCCACGGGTCCTTAAAGAAGTATAGTTGAGGTCATTTGTTGCAGCATTGTTTATGGTTGTGAAGAATTGGGAGCAAGCAACCAGGTCTCCACAACACTATGGACTGGATAAGCAAACAGGATAAAACCATAAAAAGAAAGCTCAATTTACATACAGCCACAGATATAAGCCTCCAAAACCTAGTGTTGAGTGGAAAAGGTTAAAAATGAGATTTACAGCATCCTACCCTTTGCATAAATGTAAAACACTATTTTCATGGATATAAGTAATAAGCATGGAAGATGTAAGAATGAGTTAGACGTGTATATATATATATATATATATATTTCACTAAATGTGTGTGTGTGTGTGTGTATATATATGTGTGTGTGTATATATATGTGTGTGTATATATATATATATATATATATTTCACGAGGTCAGGAGACTAGGAGAGGGTTGGGAACTGACAGAGGGAAAATTAATAGAATGAAATGAAGCAAAAGAAGGGCCTTGAATGAACTAATGAAAATATGCCATGGATTAGAGACTCATTAACAAAATCCCAAAGTCAACAACAAATAAAAAAGCAAACGGGAGGATGATTAACATTCACCTGCAATCACATGTGATAGTAGGATGATATCCAGGGCTTTTGGCAGTGGGAGCAGCAGTTCCAGCAGTGACCTTCTAACTCGCTTGTTCCCGGTGCCCTGGCTCCTCCTGTCCAATTCTCCAGATGTCTGTGAGTTATGTAATAACCTTGCAATAAATCCTGCTTTTTTCTGCTTAACTAGAGTCAATTTCTGTCACTTACATTCTAGAATCCTGACTGATAACATCACACACTTTGTTGGATAATATCCCCAAATAATTTCTTCAGAAAGGTAAATTTTGACATGTTTGCATGTCTGAAAATGCAGCATTATCTTACCTTCATATCTGAATGATAGTTTGTCTTTAGAATTCTATGTTAAAAATATTTTTTCTTCTGAATATTGAAGGTGCCGCTTTTAGCATATCGTGTTGCTGATTAGAAGTTGGGTGCTAATATTATTCTCATTCCTTTGGTGGAGACCTGTTTTCTTACCTCTGGAAGCTTACATATTTATTCATAATTTGTGTTTTGAAATACCACAATGATGTGCCCAGAAATGTGTTTTTCCCCATTTGTTTTGCTGATGGTTGGGCCCTTTCAATCTGAAGACTCTTATCCTTGTCCTCTGAGCAATTCCTGTTTTCTTTCTTTTTTTTTTTTTTAAGATTTATTTATTTATGCATACAAGAGCTAGGGTACGAGCCAGAGGTTGGGTGGGTGGGGGGCGGTGAGAGGACTCACCAGAGACAGAGTGGGGAACAGAACAGGCAGACTGACTGAAATACACTGCTGAGGGGAGCAGCAGGTAGACAGGAGAGGCCTGCTGCGCCATGTGGGTTGCTCTTGGCTGGTGGGGGATGGAACTCATGCTGCAGTGGCTGGCGATAACTTGATAATGCTGTCTTTAACCCCTGTGCCACCAGGGAGGTCCACTGTTTCATTTCTTTGCTAATTTTCTCCCCTTTATTTTCTCTCTGCTCTCTTTAAGCCCTCCTATTAGTTGGATTTTGCATTTCCTGGATAATTGTCTTTTTATTTTCTCTCATTTTTTCCATGTTTTTGTTATTCTGTATTCTGAGACATGTTCTTGACTTTACTGAATTTTTTTGACAGTGATTGTTAATTTCTAAGTATTTTTTTATTTTTTTAATTAAAAAAATTTTTTAAAGATTTATTTATTTTTATACAAGAGCCTGGGGTACAGGCTAGAGGCGCGGGAGGGTGAGAGGATTCACCAGAGACAGAGCGGGGAGCAGAACAGGTAGACAACCGAAATACACTGCTGAGGGAGCAGCAGGCGCGACAGGAGAGGTCTGCCGGGCCATGTGGGAATCTCCCTGGCCTGCCGGGAATTGATCCCGCGCGCAGAGGCTGTGGACAGCTTCACAGTGCTGCACTCAATCTGCTGTGTGACCGGGGAGGCCCTAAGTATTCTTTTTTTAAAAAAATAGATTTTATTTATGCATACAAGAACTGGGGTATAGGCCAGAGGTTCCGGGGGGGTGGGGTGTGAGAGGATTCACGAGAGACAGAGTGTGGAGTGGATCGAACTCATGTCACAGTGGCTGGTGATAGCTTGATAGCTTGATAGTGCTGTGTCTTCAACCCCTGCGCCACCAGGTAGGTCCCTAAGTATTCTTATTCCCCAACTATACCTTTTTGTTTAAAGTGGACGCAATATCCTGTATATGTGTGCTTAGTAGCACTTTCCTAGTCTTTGGGATAACAGATGATAACAGAAAGAAAATTTGTAGGTGGATACCCAATATTACCTCTCCAAGGGAATATCACCTTGAAGGGGGCTGCTTACTGACTATTCCTCTCCTTAGCCCCCTGACCTAATACCATGTGTGTGCAAGATGATCATTAACCAGCTGGATGGTTTATGGCCGTATGCTCCCTACCTGGAGTCAAGATCTCTAGTTCTCACTTTGACATCAGAGAGAGAATGTCACTGTTCTATTCCCCATTTCTAGACCAAGTGTGTCTCCTGCATAACATTCTGCATATTCATTTAGTTTCTGGGACATTCTCATGGCCTCCCACAGTGGTGACCTGTTCTCCATGGTCCACATGAGGAAATAACAATCACCGGTACATTTCATACAGTGGGTTGTTTTTAATGTTTAATAACAATATTTTTACTGGAAATACCAATCCAGTCTAGTTCCTTTTCACAGTCTTTCTGACAACAGGAGTAACAGCAATCCAATTCTCCTATCTCTTGGTGTGGTTCAAACTGAGCATCTTCTGTGGGCAAAAGCCTGGGCAGAAATATGCACACATATTTCTCAAAAACGATGTTTAATGACACCACATTTCAAATAAATGCTTAGGATAAAAAATTAACTCAGTGGAAGCATGATATTGTTAAAGTATACCTAAATTATATCACTACACAGAAACTTAACCTTTTAATCAGAGTGCATAATATTTGCTCAGTGCTTACTTTGTGCCAGGCACTTGAATTACCTTCATTTCATAAAGAAAAGTGAAGTTCCCAGGTGTCATTCGTCTAGTGCCACAGAGCTAATAAACGACACAGAGGAAATTGCACCAAGATTGTTTACCACAGGGCCTCCCCAGTGGCACAGTGGTTGAGCGCTGGGTTGCAAAGCTGCCCACAGCCTCTGCACCGCCGGCTCGATCCCCGGCTGCTCCCCGGCCACCGGAGGAGGGTCCCACATGGCACGCAGACCTCTCCTGCCGCCCGCTGCTCCCCTCAGCAGTGTACTTCCATCCTTCTGCCTGCTCTGCTCCCCGCTCTGGCTCTGGTGAATTCTCTCACCCTCCCGCACTTCTAACTGTACCCAGTGCTTGTATAAATAATAAATAAATAAATCTTTAAAAAAAAAAAAAAGATTGTTTACCACAGCCAACCAACGTAACAGCAACGTAGCACAATACTGGTTTCCAGCAGCTACATTCAGGTTAATGGTGATAGCACAGCTTTCTCTTAGAGTTGGTGGACACCTGAGATACCTCAGTCTAAGTAAGAGACTATTCTGGTAAGTTTGTTTCCAAGGTGAATTGATATCCTTTCCTCAAGAGACAGAAAACTGCTGCCAGCTTTTATTTTTATTTTTTCATAGAAACCATAACACTATTCATTTTTATTTTTCATCAAAGTATTACACATAGCTAAAAAATAAAATAGTGCTAAAGAGCTCATAACAAAACCAGCAATATCCTGTCCCAGTCCTTCCCACTGCAAGCCCTGCTTCCTGGAGACAACACATTAAAATATTTTAGTTGATTTTGACTTTTCTTCAGGCATTTACCATTCCCAACACCCTTCTCCCTTGGCATCTGCCACTCAGAAGCTGAAGAGCCAGATACATTCTTAGCCTCCCTTGCAGCTAGAGATGGCTGTGTGTCCCAGTTATGGCCTTCAGATGTTTGCTGGGGCCTTCTAAAAGGCTTTTGCTTTCCTGAGAAACATATAGCTGACACTTCCCCCTTCCTTACTTCTTCCTTGAATATAGTCATGCTGCCTCGAGCTGTGACAACAATCTTGTGACTGTGAGGAGATAGTCATGAGGATGAAGAGTCAACGCATTAAAGAAGAAAAAGATTGAAAGAACCCTGGTTCCTTGTCGGCATCCTTGGACATCTGAAGCCAGGCCATTCTTCTGTTAATAAGTTTACTTGCTGAGAAATAGATGAATGAATAAATAAAGCCATATGTGTTTACTACTGTCAGTGGTTTTTTTATACTTGAAGCCAAAAGGATTTTTAACTGAAGGACCTCCATGTTTCTACATAATACGCTTTTACTACTATTTCTTAACTTAGCAATTTCAGACAACTCTTGACATCTCATTATGGTATATGGAAGGATTTCACCTTCCACAAACATCCCTGTTCTCCCTCCCTTCATTCTTTCAATATGTTTATGTCACAATTCCTAGTAAATCAGTAGTTGCTACATGGCCAAGAAATGTAACTAATTACCTGAATTTGGTTTTTGGCATTTTTTGTGTTCCTGAATTTAGTAATTGTTGGGTTGTTTTTTGTTTGTTTGTTTTTTTTTCACTTGAAACATGCCCAGCCTTACTTTTTCCTGTTTGCTTTATCAATTTGTCCATAAACCTACTGGCATATTTCCCCACAAATATTCAAACCTCTCAGCCCATGCATTTAAGAAGAAACCAGTAAAAAGTTGATTAGTTGGGAGCCCTGGTAAGGGACAGGGACTTGTCAAGTCCACTACTAGCCTTCTGGAGGACCTCTAAGTTCCAAAAGTGGAGGCTTTTTTTCTGGGACTATTTGTTTTCTTTGGAGAAACCTCTGTATTTTCTTAAGTATTGATACTTGGCTCTGGTGATTTCCACCCATGAGGATGGGGTAGGGCAGAGAGAGGGTGGGAGAATCAACTTATCAAACACATACTTTGAATTCTCCCCTGCGGGGTATTTGCATCTCACTCCCAGGTCAGGATATCTTTTCTGTGCCAAAGCCTTGCCAATGTTTTACAGGTAGACAAGACTCTCCTAAAGGTTCTCCCTCTCATGCACAGACTGTGCCTCTGCTTTCCCTGGCCCTGATTTCTCAGCTGTTGAGCCTCAACCCCTTTCTGCTTACTAGAAATAGTTGGAATCTCTCCCCCAGGTACAGGACCCTCTCCAGGTTTCTCTATAGATGTGGGTTTATGCACTTGATTCCCTTACTCTTATTATCTGGGATCCCAGGAGTAAGAGCACACAGGTGTGTTCCCCTTCTTGAATGGAAATTAGAATCTGAATTTTTAACTCTCCTGGATTATCTGGATACATCCCCAAGTATGTAGACTGATGTTTGCAAACTACTGGCAATGGAAAAGTTCTGGGTTTGGGAATGTGATGGATATGAGTTTGCATTCTGACTCTGACCTTTTTACTCCAGTCACATCTATGGACCTGGATTTTCTCCTCTACAAAATGGGAATCATAATGTCTGTCTGATAGAGTTCTGGAAGATATCCATAGATATGTTTGTAAAATACACAACACAGGGATTGGCAGACAGTAGTTGCTGAAAGACTAGGAGTGACCACTTTTTAATGGGAGCAAGTGGGAAATGTGATGGGAAAGATCTGAATGCGGTTTTAGGAGAGCCTGGTGTGCCACAACTTATTCTTGTGGCACTGAGGACCCTTGACAGACTTGTGAGAAGGCTAGTTATTTAATCCCAAAGAATGTGTTGAATTGTTTCCTCTGTCTGATGTGGGGAGGGAGCAAGAAGCCCTTGGCCCAGCAGCTCTTGGGTTAAAATCTTCCTCTGTATCTGAGTTATTTGTAACCTGTTGTCATGGTAACGAGTTTGGCAAGAAAGCTAGTGCTTGCTGCAAGCTCCTGTCAGTGGGGAAGGGAGGCCAATGGGAGAAGATGGAAGATTTGGAAAGGGGGTTCGTCTGTGACCTGTGCTTCACTTTCCTCTGATTTGTTTGAAGCGTTCAGCTGGAGATGAGGGTGACCATCATCCAGGGAGAATGATTGGATGCTAGAGACTCCACTGCTCAATCTCCTGATATGCCAGATGTGAAAATAGACCCACAGGTCCAGCAACTGGCTCAAGGCCACACAGCAAGTTGGGGGACAGAGATAGGACTATACATTTTAAAAAGGGACTCGGGGATCATAGAACTGAGGCATGATGAACATGGAAAGGATCTTTGGAAAGATTTCATCCACCTCTCGACCAACACACATAAGCATGTTGTTATTCATATGGGAAACCTGAAACCCAGTGTTAGAGCTCACTTGGGGTCACACAGAAACCCGGGTGTTGACCTGAGATCAGAAACCAGAAGCCTCAGGTCTCAGGCCTCCCAGGCTTGGTGTTTCCTGAGGGGGTGCAGTCTAGGTTCAAGGTTCAGGAAGCCCTTCTCAGCTAACTGCCAAGATAGAGCCCAACAGGGTAAGACTGAATTGACTTCTTTTACCTTTGAGGCCCTCAAAGGTCTCCCTCCTGACACACCTCCTTCTTCTACAAATATGTGTTTCCTACTGGCAATGGCAATGCTGTTGCCCAAATGGCAGCCCAACCCTACCCCACCATGGACTACACACACCTGTCACATGCCTTGCCCAACACATCACCCTCAGGGCTAGGCACTGCCTGGCTATTCCATGGGATTCGTTCCTCATGGTTATCATTCTCAGTCTCCTAAGTTCACAGGTGGAAAATTAAAGGACCAGAGGAAACAAAGTGACTGACTCAAGTTCACACTGTGAGTATTAGCCTGAAAACTTCCTCCAGAAATGTCTTTCTGCTCATTCTGTCCCACACTGATTTCTCAGCCCTCAGAGTTCCTCCCACCATTGTCTTTGCCTTCATCACCCCTTGGCACTTGTGCAATGTTTCCCCTGTGTTCTCTGCCTCATGTGCAACCCTAACACCAAACCCCTTCCTCCTCACCATTCCCTTACCAGGTCTGGTTGACTCTGTCTCTCAGATCCACCTTCTTTCATCATCTTCTGTCACTGCTCTGCTTCAGTTCAATGTCCCTTACACGAACGACCACAGGTCACCTCCCTGGCTTCCAGCTTCTAGGCTTGCCATCTTCAACCTACTGCTATTCTGTACACCAGCAGTGAGTGGAGATTGACGGCAAATTGAATACATTGCTTTCTTCTGACACGTCTCACCCTCCCCACAAGGATAAGTTCAAGCGCTCTTGTGTGGCAGTGAAGGTCATCCAGGGTTCTGGCCTCTGCCAACACTCTCTAGTCTCATCTCTTGCCGCTTTTGGCCTCACACTGTGCTCTGACCAGGGAGCCAAGTACAAATAGCTCCTAGAATGTGGCAGACTCTCTCTTACCTAGGTGCCCCTGCAATGTCCTCTGCATGAATTTTCTTCACACCGACTCCCCAAACCTGATGAACTCACCTTAATCCAAGCAACTTTCCTGGATTCCCAAGCTGCATTGCATCCTGTCCTCTAGGCTGCCACAGCCCCGAGTTCACCTCTGCTCCTGCCCCTTTTATGATCCTCTTATCAGATCAGAAGCTCCCTGAGCATAGTCCCAGAGGAAGGGACAGTGAATATTCATTGTGTGATGAATGAAATTTGAGTATAGTCCCATGTTTGCACACTCTTCTTCTGGACCTTCTCCTGGAAAGACCTCTGCAGACAGATTCACTGGGGAGATTTGCTGGGACACAGACCTCCACAGACCTTCACAACCAATCTCTGCTTCAAGCTGCAGCCTGACTGCTGCTCCTGCCTCCATCCCTGCTTCTTTCATTGCCTATAAATTGGCACCATCAGCCTGTGCCTGGTGTCTCTCAAAGGGCTGTCTCCTGTTAATTTATGCCAATAGCTCTCAAAGGGCTTTAACACTGGCGCCTGTTCTCTGAGACCATTGCCTGCTGACTGGTGCTGTCCAGTACTGCTGACCTGTGACCCTCACTGCTGACCTGTGCAACCAGCACTGCTGACCTGTGTCTTACTGCCTCTGAGAGCTATCCACTGCTTCTGATCCTCTGGTGCTATTGCCTCTGGTGCTTTCTGGTCCTGCATCTGGCACT
>NW_023601543.1:54614606-54749264 GCF_014898055.3 Talpa occidentalis
AATATTTATGTAATGTTTGAATGTTGAAAATATGTGTATCACACTCATAATAAGAAAAAAACTGAAGATATATGTATAAATCAAATTTATTTATTTACCTTTTGCTATATAACTATATAATTCCAGAAGCACAACTTCACACCTCAACATGTGCACATTTCATTCACACTCCACCGAAGCTCCAGTGCCACTACTCTATCACATTACCCTCTCTATCCCTTCCTCCCTAACCCCTCCCCTCTGGTAGCCACCATATTTTTCATAGAGTTTAAAAGCTATTTGCTTGTTAGTTTGTGAAATGATCCTTTATTGGAACACTTTTCTTTGTAGTTCTTAACAAACTGGGTATTCCACCCACTAGTGTTGATGTCATCTATGATGTCATGAAGGTGGTACCCATCAACATTGCAGCCCACAAACTGAGCAGTCCCCAGGATCTCTTTGATGGGTCCAGAGAGTTCTCTAGCTAAAGATCAGTGTATCTGTTCAGCATTGCTGACAATCTCATCAAAAGTTATATTTCCACTGTGATTAATGTTTTTCAGCTTCTGTCTCTTGACGGTTCCTCCAGGGCTTTAATGATGAGGGCAGAGGCGGGAGGTACCTCGTCAATCTGGGTCTGTCTGTTTTGAATGGTCAGTTTCACTCAGACCCTTCCAATCACCAGTTGTCTTTGCAATGTCATCACCAACTTTTTTGAAAGATAGGCCCAGGAGGTCAAGGCAGAGGTGGTACCAACTTCCCTACTGGTGCCCCTCTGGCATATGACTTTGATCTTTTTTTTTTTTTTTCTATATGCTTTCATGCTGCTCTCTAGTAACCTTTTTTTTTTTTTTTAAGATTTATTTATTTATTTATACAAGCACTGGGTACAGTCAGAAGCGCGAGAGGGTGAGAGAATTCACCAGAGCCAGAGCGGGAAGCTGAGCAGGCAGAAGGACCGAAGTACACTGCTGAAGGGAGCGGCGGGTGGCAGGAGAGGTCTGCGCGCCATGTGGGACCCTCCTCCGGTGGTGGCCGGGGAGCAGCTGGGGATCAAAACAGCGCTGCAGAGGCTGCGGGCAGCTTTGCAACCCAGCACTCAACTGCTGCGCCTCCGGGGAGGCCCCATATGACTTTGATCTTATTGGGGTCGAACTTAGGTGGTATGTTGGAGATAGCTGGTATAGGATGAACTTGGGTTCAGGATGACCAAGGAAAGTTGCATCTTGGCCTTCTCCAAACTGAAAGCTCTGAGTTATTTTTGTTGTGTTTTTCCAGTTTGTTTTCTTGGTTATTTATATTCCATAAATGAGTGAAATTGGGAATTCTCTTTCACTTTCTGACTTTTTTCACTTAGCATAATCACCTCAAGATTCACCCATATTATTGACCAAAGGCAATATTTCATCTTTTTAATAGCTGAGTAGTATACTATTGGGTATACATTCCACAATTTCTTTATCCAGTCATCTGTCAGTGGGCATTTAGGTTGATTACATGTTTCGGCTATTGTGAGTAATGCTGCTATAAACATAGGGGTGCATAGAACTTATATTAGTGTCATATTCTGGAAGAACTTATATTAGTGTCATACCACCTGGAAGTGCTAATGTTGGGCTATATGGTATTACCATTTTTCATTTCTTAAGGATATCCATATTATTTTCTATAGAGGCTGCACCAGTTTACATTCCCACCATTAGTGAATGAATGTTCCTTTTCCCCACACCCTTAACAAAGCTTGTTTCCAGTCATTTTGATAAAGGCCATTCTTACAAGTATGAAGTTATTATGTTATTGTGATTTTGATTTGCATTTCCCTTATAATAAGTGATGTTGAGCATTTTTTCATGTACCTGGGGGCCATCTGTTTGTCTTCTTTGGAGAAATAGTTGTTTAGGTTTTTTGCCTATTTCCTGATTGGGTTGTTTGCTTTTATGTTGTTGAACTGTGTTTTTCTTTATGTGTTTTGGAAATTAATCCCTTGTTGGATGTGTGAGGTGCAACTATTTTAGTCTGAGATTGCCTTTTTGGTTTTGTGGTGGTTTCTTTTACTGTATAAAAGCTTTGTAGTTTGATGTTGTTCCATGTGTTTATTTTTGTTTCCTTGGTTATTGAGTTGAATCTCCAAATACATCACTAAGGTTTCTGTCCAGGAGTGTATTGCCTATGTTTTCTTCTATGTGTTTCATGGTTTTGGGTCTTATATACAATTATTTAACCATTTTGAATTAATTTTTGTGTATGGAGTTAAACAATGATCCCTCCCTCCCTCCTTCCTTCCCTCCTTCCCTTCCCTTCTCTTTCATTTCTTCCTTCCTTCCTTCCTTCCTTCCTTCCTTCCTTCCTTCCTTCCTTCCTTCCTTCCTTCCTTCCTTCCTTCCTTCCTTCCTTCCTTCCTTCCTTCCTTCCTTCCGTATGTGGCTGTCCAAGTTGCCTAACACCATTTCTTAAAGAGATTTTCCTCTGTCATTGTATGGTCATGGCTCTTTTGTCATGGATTAGCTGTCCATATATGTGTGGTCTTATTTCTGGGCTCTCTATTCTGTTCTACTGGTTTGTGTTTCTGTTTTCATTCTAATGTCATTGTTTTGATTACTTTTCTTCTGTAGTATAGTTTGAAGTCAGAGAGTTTGAGGCCTCCATTTTTCTTCTTTTCTCACAGGATTGCTTTTGCTATTTTGGGGTCTTCCAGAATTTCAGAAGTATTTGTTCTATTTTTCTTTAAAAATGCCACTGGGATTTTGATAGATATTGTGTTAAATCTATATATTGCTATAATTAATATGGCCATTTTAACAATATTTATCTGAAGATATATATTTTTAAATGTTTTAACCCCCTATATCCTTTACTAGTCATTTTCCTGATCAGAAATTGCATTACATCAGTGATGGCACTGTTTAACTGTAGCAGGAAATGAAATGTTTGGAATTTGTGGCCAAGTCATTTACTGTTTGCTGAATATCCAGTTCCTTCCCCAAATTTCCCAGTCCTCTTAGAGTCAGATGGGCCATGTGACTAGCTCTGACCCGTGGGCTGTGCATTTAACAACTGATACTCAATATTCCAGCTGTCTCTTCCTCAGCTATGCAACTGTAGAGGCCTCAGATGCTAGATGAGCTAGCTGAGTTGTTGCTTGGAAAGAATGGTTTGAAAAGGCACTGGACTTTCATAGGAGCAAGAAATAAACTTGTATCTATTAAGTCATTGAAATTTGGAGTTTGTTCTGGTCCAACCACTATGGAGAGCTGTGTGGAGATTTCTGGACCTACTAAACATAGAGCTTCCATACGATCCAGCAATTCCACTCCTAGGTATTTACCCAAAGGACACAGAAACATCAATTCCAAAGAACACCTGCACCCCTATGTTTATAGCAGCACTGTTTACAATAGCTAAGCTTTGGAAACAGCCCAAATGCCCAAAAATAGATGACTGGATCAAGAAGATGTGGTACATATACACCATGGAATATTACTCAGCATTCAAAAAAGATAAACACATGCAATTTGCAGCAACATGGATGGCACTGGAAGGGATCATGCTCAGCGAAATAAGCCAGAAAGAAAAAGAAAAATACCAGATGGTCTCACTCATAGCAGGAATCTAGAAAACTTAAATAAGGGACCAGGAAAATGAATAACTATAAGAAAGTGAAAATCAAAATCAACAAAAAACTATGAACCAGAGACACTTTTTGGGGAGTGGGGGGTGGGAGGGGAAGGATTGGGGTCAAAATGGGGGGGTTGCAATTGTATGGGGAATAGAAAAATAAAATTTATTATAAAAAAAATATGTCACAATTTTCTTAAAAAATGTGCAGGTTGGGCCTCCCAGGTGGCACAGCAGTTGAGCACTGGGCTGTGAAGCTGCCCGCAGCCTCTGCAGTGCCATGTAAAAAAAAAAAAATTTGGAGTTTGTTTATTATTAAAACATAAGCAATCCTATCCTGACTAACATAAAAAGTGCCAGGTAATCCATGGGATCCATGAAAGGCCTTGGAGAACAAGACAAAGTCAGGAAGTAAGAGCATGACATGACACAACAAATATTTGGCAGGAATAGTCTGATATGATGATGCTGTTGTCCCCATTGCCAAAACTAACATTTGCCACTACAGTTGTACCATGTTGTACCCTGATATTATTGTGATACTATTGGATTTTTAGCTCTGCAGTATCTGCCTTGGAAAAGTCATTTTTGTATTATTCTCTCAACATTCAAAGTTCCAAGCAGGATCATGTGTTTTGCCATCCTGCAGTCACATGTGCATGCACTAACTATGAGAGTATGGGGAGTGAAAAATTTGTGCTCCGCCACCCTGGTTTTAGTAGTCATGATAGGGCCCTGCCTTTAAACCTATCTTTGGATTACTCCCAGACAGGAAGAGTGAATACTGAACAGTCAAAATACCAATGTCCACTCTAGTCTTCAGGTCTTTTATTGACCAATCTTTTACCTTCTGACTTAACTGAAACTTGCCCCTCTCTCCTGAAGAGTGGAAATCTGCCTAGTCTGCCATTCTCTAGCCAATGATGTTCTCAATCATATATCTCGTCTTCCTTCCAGCACAGCTCCAACTCTGGATGAATATAACTCTCCACTTATTCGATGTTAGTGCTAGGCTTCTATAATTTTTCATAGGGAAACTCTAAAAAGTCATGATCCCCCAACCTCTACTGGCTCCTCCATGCTGTCTGGCAATCCTGCTTGCTTAGTATGCTCTCCAAGTCACCATGGCAGTTTTTCCAAATTCCCATTTCTTCAGCCCTCTTGCACTTTTCCTTTCTCTCTCACTTCACTTTCTACCATACATAAAATAGAAGACCTCATACAGTAATGTCCTCAACTCCAAGCATCCCCACTTGACAACCCTTGTCCTTATCCTCCTGTCACAGTGGAAGACATGCCCTTTTTCATGCTAACTTATATTTCTTTGATGCTCTTTGTCCCATTCCCCACTAACTCCTCAGAAAATTTGATCTATCAGTTTCCCCTCTCCCTCCTGTATCTTTAGTCTTTTCCCATCTATTGACTGTCCTTAAACAAGTTCAAATCTCTTGCTTCTTAAAAAAAATTACCTTATTTACAATAACATCAAATTTTAATGAAGAACATGCAAGACTTATACTCTGGGGCCTCCCTGGTGGCACAGCGGTTGAGCACTGGGCTGTGAAGCTGCCCGCAGCCTCTGTAGCGCCTGTTCGATCCCCAGCCATAGGCGAGGGTCCCACATGGTGGGCAGACCTATCCTGCCGTGCCCACTGCTACCCTCAGCAGTGTACTTCAGTCCTACTGCCTGTTCTGCTCCCCGCTCTGTGTCTGGTGAATTCTCTCACTCTCCCGAGCTTCTGACTGTACCCAGTGCTTGTATAAATAAATAAATAAATTTAAAAAAAAAGACTTATACTCTGAAAACTAAAAAACATTATAGAAGAAAATTTAAAAATACTTGACTATGAGGAGACACCTCATGTTCATGGATTGGAAGATTTAACATTAAGATGACAGTGCTACTCAGAGTGATCTACGGATTGAACACAATTCCTGTGAAAATACCAATGATTTTTTTGCAAAAAATGGAAAAGCTGAACTTAATATTTATATGGAATTGCAAGAGACCCCACAGAGACAAAACAACTTTTAAAAAGGAGAAGAAAGTTGGAGGACTCACTTCCCAGTTTCAAAACACACCATAAAGCTATAGTAATCAAAATAGTGTGGTACTGGCATAAGGACAGACATACAGGTCAATGGAATAGAGCAAAGAGTCCAAAATAAACCCATACATCAATGGCCAATTGATTTTTCAGCAATGGTGTCAAGATCATTTAGTGGAAAAAGAATAGTCCCTTCAACAATGGTGCTGTGATAAACTGATAGATGCATGCAAAAGAATGAAGTTGATCCTTCTTCCTCTCACCACATGTAAAATTTAACTCAATTGGTCAAAGATCTAAATGTAAGAGCTAAAACAATAAAACTTAGGAAAACATAAACAAATCTTTAAGATCTTGGATTTGGCAATATTTGCTTATATATAACACCAAATCACAAGTTACAAAAGAAAAAAAAGATATATTGAACTTCATAAAAATTAAAAAGACATCAAAGGACACATCAAAAAAGTGAAAAGATAATTTATAGGGTAGGAGAAAATATTTGAAATTCATCTGATAAGGACTTATATCTGATAAGGGACTTATAGCTAGAATATATAACAAGCCCCTATAGCTTAAAAATAAAAAGACAAACTACTCAATTGAAAAGTAGGCAAAGGACTTGAATAGAAATTTCTCCAAGGAAGATATACAAATGACAGTTAAGCCCATGAAAAAAATGCACTACATCCATCAATTGTCAGGGAAAATACAAATCAAAATCATAATGAGATATGACTTCACCCCAAGTAGGATAGCTACAATAAAAAATGGAAAATAACAAGTGTTGTCAAGGATATGGATAAACTGAAACGTTTGCATATTGCTGATGAGAATATAAAATGGTATAATCATTGGGGAAGCTTGGTATTTTCTCAAAAAGATAAACATAAAATAGTCATATGGACCAACAATTCCACTCTTGTTTATATGCTAAAAAAAATTGAAAACAGGTATTCAAACAAACACCTGTATACAAACATTCATAATAATATTAGTCACAATATCCAAAAGGTGGAAAGAACCCAAACATCCATTAACTCATGTATGGATACACAAAATGTGACAAATCCATATAATGGCACATTATTCAACCATAAAAATAGATGAAGTACTAATGTATGTTACAACATGGATGAACCCTGAAAACATGCTAAGTGAAAGAAGCCAGACACAATAGGCCACATACTATGTAATTCTCCTTACATGAAACATCCAGAAGAGGTAAATTCTTTTAGACAGAAACCAGGCTGTTGGTTTCCAGGGACTGCATGCAGACAGAGGGATGGGGAGTGACTGGTTAATCAATATGGGGTTTCCTTTTGGTAATGAAAATGTTTTGCAGGTAGATGAAAGTGATGATTGCACAACATTGCATATGTACTAAATGCCACTAACTTGTATAGTGTAAAATGGATATTTTTATGTTCTGTGAATTGAAATAAACACTGCCTCCATTTCCTAAAAAGTTATAACTTAAATTTGCCATGTGAACCAGCAATTCCTCTCCTAAGTGTCTACCCAAGAGAAACAAAAACCTCTGTGCACATAAAAAATTGTACTCAGATGTTCATAGTATATTAAGTGAAAGGTGGAAACAATGAAAATGTCTACCAACTGGTGAATATATAAACAAAATATAATATTATTTATACTATTTATCAAGATAACACAATGACATGCTACACAGTGTATGAACCTCAAAAAAAAAAATTCTCTATGAAAGAAGCCAGACAAAAAAGCACACATTATAATTCCACTTTTATAAAATTTCCAAAAATTGCAAATCTATTGGGACAGGATACTAGTAGATAAGTATTTTCCTGGGCCTGAAGGTGGGAATGGGGAATGACAGCAAATGGGTACAAAGGATTTTTGTTAATGTTTTTTTTTTTAAATTATTAAGGTAACATTGGTTTACAATACTGTATATGATTCACACCTCCTCAGATGTATGTTACTACACCACACCCACCACCAAAGCACCCATAGTCTTTCACCAGGGAAACTTTTGAGAAGATGGACATGTTCTAAAAGTGGAATATGATGATGGTTGTGCAACTCTGTAAATTTGCTAAAATTAATTGATTTGTATATTTAAAGCAGGAGGATTTAATGTAATATAATTATACTTTTATAAATCTGTTTCTAAAGAATGGTAACAACACAGAACATTCCATCCAATAATAGCAGATTACACACTCACATGTACATGGTACAGTCTCCAGGGTAGATTGCATGTTATGTTACCAAACAAATCTCAGCAAATTTAAGAAGATTGAAACCTTATAAAAGTACCTTTTCTATTCACAATGGTGTGAAATTAGAAGTCAGTAACAGGAGGGAAGCCAGAAAAGTCACAAATATGTGGATTAGACAACACTCTTCTGGAAAACTAATGGGACAAAGAAGATATCGAGAGAAACTAAAAAAAAATCTGAGATCAATGAAAATGAAAATGCAACATACAAAAACTTATGGGATGTTGCAAAAAGCAGTTCTAAGAGGAAAGGATGTTCACAGCAATAAACAGCTACATTAAGAAAAACAAAGATCGGGCCTCCCTGGTGGCGCAAGGGGTTGAGCACAGCACTATGAAGCAGTCTGCAGCCTCTGCAGCACGAGTTCGATCCCAGGCCCACCAGGGAGCTACCCACATAGCGCAGCAGACCTCTCCTGTCTTGCCTGCTGCTACCCTCAGCAGTGTGTTTCAGTCAGTCTGCATGTTCTGTTCCCCACTCTGTCTCTGGTGAATCCTCTCACCCCCACACCTCTGGCCTGTACCCCAGTTCTTTTATGCATATATAAATAAATCTTTTTAAAAAAGATAAAAGATCTCAGTAACAACTTTTTTTTTACAGTGGATAATCCAATGTTGTTTTTTTTTTTTTTTATTCAGAGGATTGTGTAACCATCACTATTCAATTTTAGAACATTTTCATTGCCCCAAAAGGAAAAACTGCGCTCATTAGCAGTCACTCTCCATCTCCCTACCTTTATCTCAGCTCTATACAGTCACTGTATACATTCTGCCTCTATAGATTTGACTACTTTGGACATCTCATAAGACATGTGATATTTTGTGAATGACTTACTTCACTTACAATGTTTTTAAAGATTTCCATGCTGTAGCATGTGCCAATACATCATTATTCCTTAGGGTTGAATTTCATTGTTTACGTATACACATTTTTTTTTCTCATGAAACAAAATGTAGTTTAATTATTTTTTCTTCTTTTTAAAAATTTATATATTTTTACATTGTTGTTCATTTTTATACAATGTTTGCTTTCTCCTCTCAGGTGTTGTCCCCGTAAAATTACCACCACCAAGTCACCCGTGAACCATCACCATAGGCTCTTATGCTCTTCCCTCCTGTTTTGATCCCTCTCATTCTCCCCGCTGAATGTCTCTGATTTATAGTTTACCTGCTAGTTTTGTCTTTTTTTTTTCTGATCCCTTGTATGGTTTCCCTATGTTTCTCCTATAAGTGAAACCATCCAATATTTTTCTTTTTCCTTCTGACTTATTTCACTGGGCATAATACCTTCCAGTTCCATCCATACTATTGTGAATGGCATAAGTTTATCTTTTTTGATTGATGAGTAGTATTTCACTGTGTATATATACCACACCTTCTTGATCCAGACATCTGTTTTTCATCATTAAGGTTTTTCCATATTTAAGCTATTGTAAGTAGTGCTGCAATCAACACAGGAGTGCAGGTGTCCTTTTGAATTAATGTTTTTGTGTCCATTGGGTAGATTCCTAGGAGTGGTATTGCTGGGTCATGTATATAGTAGCTCCATTTTTAGTAATTTGAAGGTCCTCCACACAGCTTTCCATAGTGGTTAGACCAGTTTTCATTTCTGCCAGCAATGAAAAGCATTCCTTTTTCTCCACATCATTGTCAGTGTTTGTTGTTAGTTTTTTTTTTAATGTGGGCCATTCTTACTGGTGTGAGGTGATATCTCATTGTGGGTTTTTTTTTTTAAAGATTGATTTATTTATGCATACAAGAGCTGGGGTACAGGCCAGAGATGCAGGGGACGAGAGGATTCACCAGAGACAGAGTGGGGAACAGAACAGGCAGACTGACTGAAACACACTGCTACGGGGAGCAGCGGGTGAGACAGGAGAGGTCCACCTCGCCATGTGGGTTGCTCCCTGGCCAGCTGGGGATCAAACTCGTGCTGCAGAGGCTGCAGACTGCCCCACAGTGTGGCGCTCAACCCCTTGCACCACTAGGGAGGCCCTCATTGTGGTTTTGATTTGCATTTCCCTGATTAAAAGTGATGTTGAGCATTTTTTCATGTGCCTGTTGGCCATCTGCATTTCCTCTTTGAAGAAATAAATGTCTTTTTAGCTCTTCCACCCATTTTTTGGCTGGATTCTTTATTTTGTGTTCGTTGAGTTGTGTAAGCTCTTTTTTTTTTAAAGATTTATTTATTTATGCATGCAAGAGCTGGGGTACAGGCCAGAGGTTTGAGGGGTGAGAGGATTCACCAGAGACAGAGTGGGGAGTAGAAAAGGCTGATCTTCTGAAATACACTGCTGAGGGGAGCAGCAGGTAAGGCAGCAGAAGCCTGCTGAGCCATATGTGGGTTAGCTCCCTGGACACAGATCGAACTCATGCTGCAGTGACTTGGCGATAGCTTGATAACACTGAGACTTTAACCCCCTTCACCACCAGGGAGGTCCTGAGTTGTGTAAGCTCTTTATAGATCTTTGATATTAGTTTTGTAGAGTGCAAATATTTTCTCTCAATCTATGGAGTGTCTCCTCATTTTGATTATTGTCTCTTTTGCTGTGCAGATGCTTTTTGGTTTGATGTAGTCCCAGCTGTTTATCTTTTCCTTCATTTTCTTTGCTTCAGGGGATGAATATTTAAAGATGTTTCTAACATGTATGTCATGGAGTGTTTGCCTATGTTTTCTTCTATATATTGTATGGTTTCAGATCTTAGGTTCAGGTCTTTTATCCATTTTGAGTTGATCTTTGTGTATGGTGTGAGGTAGTAGTGTAGTTTAATTCATTTGCATGTGGTGGTCCAGTATTCCCAGCACCATTTATTGAACAAGCTGTCCTTGTTCCATTGCATATTCTTTGCTCCTTTGTCATAGATTAGTTGTCCATATATGTGTGGCTTTATGTCTGGGTTTTCAATTTGGTCCCATTGGTCTGTGTGTTTGTTTTTGTTCTAGTACCATGCTGTTTTTTCATCAGTATTTTTTTCTATTTCTTTGAGGAATGCCATTGAGATTTTTGTTGGAATTGCATTGAATATGAAAATTGCTTTTGGTAAAATGGCCATTTTGATAATGTTAATACTGACGATCCATGAGCAGGGAATGTCAGACAACAACTTAACTTTACACCTGAAGGTATTAGGGGGAAAGGATGTTCTGAGCTAATTCCATGCAGGCTTTGTGGACTCCACCCCCACTCCAGACCTTCCCTTTGGTGGTGACGGGATTTGTCTTTCCCAAAGGTAAAGGGAATGTGGCTGGGACCTGAGGGTGGAGTTAAGCAGCCAGGTTTGGTATAAAAACCAAACACGTGGGCCTTGGCGGGGAGGGGGCTCACTCTCTTGCTCAACCTCCTGGCTTCACAGCTCCTGGCTTGCAGCCAGCTCTCAGAGTGCCATTTGGGATTCCAGATCAGCGGATCGGGTAGGAAGCATTTAGAACTTTGTCTCCCACTTTTCTCCCTGAGTTGTACATTTCATCAATTGCCCTTCCCGTGTGAATAAACCTTTTATTAACCTTTTGTGTGTGCCTGCAGTAGTGTATTGATAAGTCCTTTTAAGCGCGCGGTGAGGACCCACAGTCAGGCAACCTGTTTTGTATTGGGGCTGCCCTATAACAAAGGAACTTGAAAAATAAGAACTAATCTCAAAATTAGTAGAAAGAAGTTAAAGAACAAAGAGCAGAGCAGAAATAAATGAAATAGAAGCTAAAAAGACAATAGGAAAAAAATCAATGAAACCAAGAGCTTTTTTTTTTTTAATAACATACACAAACAGATCTATAAAGAGAAAATGTTATAGGGCAGCCCCGATATAAAATGGGGTGCCTGACTGTGGGTCCTCACCCGGGCGCTTAAAGGACTTATCAATACTCTACTGCAGGCACATGTGAAAGGTTAATAAAAGGTTTATTTATAAGGGAAGGGGAAATGAGGAAATGTACAGCTCAGGAAGAAAAGTGGGAGACAAAGTTTTAAATGCGTCCTACCCGATTCACCAATCAGGAATCCCAAATGGCACTCTGAGAGCTGGCCGCAAGCCAGGATCCGTGAAGCCAGGAGGCGAGCGACAGAGCGAGAGACCCCAAAGCCCACATGTTTGGTTTTTATACTCAACCTGGCTGCTAAACTCCACCCTCAGGTCCCAGCCAACTTCCCTTTGGTGGTGACGGGATTTGTCTTTCCCAATGTCTTGATGACTTTGGTCTGGAGTGGGGGTGGGGTCCACAAAGCCTGTATGGGATTAGCTCAGAACATCCTTTCCCCCTAACAAAAAGAGAGAGGATACAATTAAATAAAATTAGAAATGAAAGGAAGACATTATCAGTGATACCACACAAACACAAGGGATCAGAAAACACTACTATAGTGACATGCCATTTGGACACCTTAAAAGAAATGGATAGAAACATAAAACCCACCAAGACTGAATCATGAAGAAATAAAAAATCTGAATAGACCAATTACCAGTAAGGACATTGAAGCAGTAATCAAAAATGTCCTAATAAACAAAAGTCCATGACCAGATGGTTTCACTGGTGAACTCTACCAAATATTGAAAGAATTAATACCAGTCCTTTTCAAATTCTTCCAACCAATAGAAGAGGAGGGGACACTTCCAATCTCATTTTACAAGGCCAGCAGTATCATGATACTGTTGCGTCAAGCAACACCACACTGATAAAGAAACAGGAGTCGTGGAGCAGGCTTCATAATGCAGGTTACTGCTGAAGAGCAAGATCCTGGCCCTTTTGTTGACACATGGTATTGGTTGTAAGGGGGAGGAGCAAAAGGAGATTAAGGGGAAGGAGTTTAAAGAAAGGGGAAGGGTGTAGAAGATTACGGATTGTGAGTCTGCCCTCCAGGCACTTCTTATCTACTTGATGACACACCCTAATCCCCAGCCATGGTTCTAATCTTATCAACAAGGTGGTCCACTGATCAGCTTCTGGGGTCCCTTGTCATACATCGGTCCTCGGCCACGCCCCCCTACCCCCTAACACCCCACCCCCCGCATTCCCTGTCATACCTCATGATGTATAAGTCGGGAGTAGGTGTTCTGCATCGGTCCTCAACCCCCTGGGCGTTCTGGACATACCTCGTGATGCACAACCTTCCGAGCTTGATCCAGCTTTATGCTCTTGTTTGATTTGAAGGGCTGAAGTGTTGGACTCCTGTACCTAACTGGCCAGGCCATTTTGACCTTGTTTAGGTGACAAAATGGCAGCCAAACAGGCTGCCTAGGAGTAGCAGACCCACATGATACTGAAACCAGATAAGGGCACTACAAGAAAAGAAAATCACAATATCCTGAATTCAACAAAATAATAAAAACCACAAATAAGATTTATTCTGTGGATGCAAGTATGGTCCAACATCTGCAAATCAGTAAATGTGATACACCACATTAATACAATGAAAGACCAAAATCATATAATCATATCAATAGCTGCTGAAGAGCATTTGACAAAATTCCACATCCATTCATTAAAAAAACTCAACAAACTAGGTATAAATGGAATGTTCCTCAACATAAGAGTTATATACAACAAGCCCACAGCTAACATCAATCATAATGGTGAAAATCGGGAGATAAATATTGCATGACATCAGTTATATGTAGAATCTAAAGGAAAAAATCAAACTCATAGTAAAAGTGGTTGTCAGGGATGAGGGTGGTGGGGGAAGAAAAGGGGAAAATGTTGGTACAAATTTTCAGCTATAAGATGAATAAGGTCTGAGGATATAACGCATATAATCTTTTTTTTTCTTTTTTTTTAAATTTTATTTTTATATTCCCCATACAATTACAACCCCTTATTTTGACCCCAATCCCTCATTTCCCCACCTCCCACGCCCCATAGAGTGTCTCTGGTTCATAGTTGTTTGTTGATTTTGATATTTTCTTTCTTATAGTTATTCTTTTTCCAGTCCCTTATTTAAGTTTTCTAGATTCCTGTAACGCATATAATCTTATTATATATTTATTATATATTTATATATCCAATGTAGATAATGGTGACTAGAGTTGATTGCACTGTATTGTACAACTGAAATTAGCTAAAAGAGTGGAACTTAAATATTCTCTTATACACACAGACACACACACACAACAACAACAACAACAAAACATCAGTGCCTCATCATTCTAGCTTCTGCCCTGTTTCTCTACTCTCTGTCAATTGCTAACAGCTTCAGAAGGTTGTTTGCACTCTTGTTCATTGTTTTCCCTGTGGTCAACTATTAATTCATTGCATTTTGTCTTTATTCTTTTCTTCCTGGTTCACTGTAACTTGCCATCCACCGCCACCACTCCATGTTTTCTGCAAGACTACCAGTGATCTTGTTGCTAAATCTAGTGGATGCTTTTCAGATGTAGTTTTGGGTAATATTTGGCATGTTCACTGCTCCCTCAGTTGGGAACAGGATTTGTCTGTGGTTTCTGTGACACCACAATATCCTGCTTTTTACTTTTATTCATTGGCCAATACATCTTGGTCCCTTGTGTGGGCCCCTCTTCCTCTGCTCTTTCCTTAAATGTTATTTTTGATAAAGTTATGTAGATGGATCTTTTGTTTCCTTGTTCTGTATAGTCCAGGTGGGTGATATCATCTATGTCTATAGTTATTATAACCATCTTCATGCTGATGGCTTTCAACTCTATGGCTCTCACCTATATATTTCCCCCCTGAACTCCAGATCCACATATCCAACTGCCTCCTGAATATCTTCTTTTGGCTATCCCACAAACACTTAAAACTCAGCAGGTCCAAAATTGGATTAAATATTTTCTTCCTGAAACCTGTTCTTCTTTGGGTGTTCTCTGTCTCAGTGAATCATTCCGTCATCCACCCAGCTACCTCATCCATAAACCCAGGCTTCCTTTTTGACTCATTCTGATAACTACCACATGCAATCATGTTAATTTTTACCTCCTATGTATTCTCTTATTCAGAGATTTCTACAGAGGGATTCACAGACCCTGGAGGATTTCAGAGAATCCATGAACATGCTGAATTACAGGCAAAATTTTGTATGATTGTGCATATTAACATTTTTCTGGTGGCAGTGTGCAGTCCATAGCTTTCATCACATTCTCAGACAAGTCTGTGACTCAATAAAAAGTTTAGAACCATTGTTCTAACTCCTTCTGTTTTTCTTCATCCACCCTCCCACTCTGACCAGATGTAGGCACTAAAGAGCACTGTTTCTCTATGTGTCAACCTTCTATTCTCTTACAACTAAAATAAGGAGAGGGAGGTCATGCTGAGAACATGGGCTGAGGCTAGAAGGGCTGGATACATTTTGTCTAGGGACATTCTGTGTGCCATCATGGCCTGCTCTTCTTCCCTCTTTCTGCCAACAAATCATTTATTCTCTTTCCCTTTTTTCCTCCATATGTTTTTCTCCTCCCTCCTCCTCCTCCCCCTCCTCCCTTCTCCTTTGTCCTCCACCTCTTCCCTCCTCCCTTCTCCTCTACCTCCTCCCTCCTCCTCCTCCCTCCTCCTTCACCTCCTCCCTCTTCCTCCTCCTCTCTCCTCCCTTCTCCACCTCTTCCCTCCTCCTCCTCCTTCCTCCTCCACCTCCTCCCTCCTCCTTCTCCCTCCTCCCTTCTCCTCCTCTCTCTTCCCTTCTCCTCCACCTCCTCCATCCTCCTCCTCCCTCCTTCCTTCTCCTCCTCCTCCTCTCCTCTTTTCTTCCTTCTTTTTTCTTTCCCCAGTTTCTCCCTCATACTTCATTAACACTGTAATTACAGGATAATCAAATCTCTGGAACACATAGCTTGAAGTCTCTTAAAACTAAGACTAGAAGCAGCATTCATTGCTTTTACTTGCAGAGTGTTCCCATCACCCCCTTCATGGAAGAAAATGGGGAGTGGAAGCCTGTAGTGTAAGTAGGGAGAACCCAACCCTAAGTATAGTTGCAGTGGGACAGGTCAAGAAATCATGGACCTCCAATTTTTTTATTGTAACTTAAAGTTTGGAAGAAATTTTAAAAGTTTTCTAATCTAGTCTTATCTCTTACAGACTGTCCATCTCGATTCTGTTTTTTTCCTCATCCCATGCAGTCATCAATTTTTTTGCCCTACCTTAAAATATATTCCATATATAAAATATATATAATGTATTCCACATATAAAATACATATATAAAATATATTCCATATATAAAATAAATATTTTTACTGATCTATGCATCTATTTCTTAAAATAGCATTCTTTCTTGTGTACCATAGCTTTATAGTACAGTAGCTATCTTGAAAAGGGGTAGTTTGGTTCCTCCAAATTTGTTCTTCAGTATCATTTTGGTTGTGTTAGTCTTTTGTTTTTCCATATAAATTTTACAACCACTTTGTTTATATCTACAACATAGCTTGGTGAGATTTTGAGTAAAATTATGTTGAATCTATAAATCACACTTGGAATAACTATCATTTTAACAATGTGGGTCTTCTTATCCATGAACATGGAATGTCTCTCCATTTATTTAGATTTCTTTTATCAGTGTTTCATACTTTTCTACATTCGGATCCTATACATGTTTTGTTATATTTATACATAAGAATTTCATTGTTTTTCTGCTGTTGTAAGTATTATTGTTGTTTTAAATCTCAAATTCTAATTGTTCATTGCTGGTACAGAGGAAAGCAATTTATTTGTGTATATTCCAGGATGATTTTTCTTTTGGTAGATTGGGACCTGCTACAATCCCACAAATTTTTATAAACTGTATTTTTATTTACTTCAGAATATTTAAAAATTTCTCTTGAGATTTGTCTCACCCATCTATTATTTAGAAATGTGTTGCTTACTTTCCATACATTTGGGAGATTTCCAACAATTTTTTTTCTATTACTGACTTCTAGTTTAATTCCATTGTGGTCTGAGATATACTTTGTATGATTTCTATCTTTTTGAAATTTTTGAAGATTTGTTTTATGATCCAGAATGTGGTTTATCTTTGTGAGTATTCTATGTAAGCTTGAAGAGAATGTGCATTCTGCTATTGTTGAATGGAGTAGTCTATGAATGCCAATTAGGTCAAATTGATTGATAGTGCTGTACAGCTAAAAATACATCCCAATTCTGTCTGCTATCTTTCTCCACCATCACTATCCTAGCCCAAGTTATTATGGTCTCTTGCCTGAATTTTCTAATTGGTTTCATAGCTAACCCCCTTACTGGCCTACCTGTTTCTAGTTTTGCCCCCACCATAATCCATTTTACACACATCAGACAGAGTGGTCATAAGTCAGATCATGTCACTCCCAGCTCAAAACCTTCCAATTTTTTTTTTACTGTACCTAGAATAAAATCTATGCCTTCCTATGGCTGTCATGGCCCATATACAGACTTGTTCCAGAATTTCTTCCTTACCTCACCTAGTACCAGTCGTTCTTCTTGTTCCCTCCAGCCAGACTTCTTTCTGAAGTTCCTTCAATACACCAAGCTTGTTCCCACGTATGGACATTTGCCTTTGTATTTCTTCATGCTTCTGGATTTTCATGAAATGACTGCCTTCTTTTCATTCAATCTCTCCTCAACTGTTAACTCCTTGGAGAGAGCTTCACTGACTATTCAATCTTATTCCCCATCCCCAGCCAGTCACATTACTTGTGTAATGCTTTATTCATTTGTTTTCGAAGCACTCTTGACTTTTTGAAATGATCTTGTTTATGTATTTTTTTGTTTGCATCTATCATCTATTATTTAAAATGTGAGATTCGGGGAAGCTGGGATCCTCTTCACCACTAAATTGTCAGCACCTAAAACAGAGCCTGGAACCGATACAGTTATTGAATGACTGCACTTCATCTTGAACATTTGCAGTGATTTGGGGCTGAATGTTTTGATCTATGAGGCAGCCAATGCCTCTTTGGTTTTTTTTTTTTTTTTTTTTTTTTTTTGCCTCTTTGGTTTTGTTTGTTAGAAATGTCATCTTTCTTTGGTGCTAAGTACTGCATTCTTGACTATATAAACAAGTCAGAAGAAACAAAATTTATGACCACTAGAAATGATGCTGAGGAGGGCCTCCCCGGTGGCGCAGCGGTTCAGCTCTGGGTTGTGAAGCTGCCCGCGGCCTCTGCGGCGCCGGTTCGATTGCTGGCTGCTCCCCGACCACCGGAGGAGGGTCCCACATGGTGCACAGACCTCTCCTGCCGCCCGCTGCTCCCCTCAGCAGTGTACTTCGGTCCTTCTGCCTGTTCTGCTCCCCGCTCTGGCTCTGGTGAATTCTCTCACCCTCCCGCGCTTCTGACTGTGCCCAGTGCTTGTATAAACAAAACAAACAAACAAATAAATAAATAAAACATGCCTCTATTAGAAAAAAAAGTATATAGAAATGATGCTGAGGAAGAATTTGATACAATTTAATCCCTGTTTATGGCAAAAAAGTTTTAGTACACTAGGAATACAGGGAAATTTCCTCAATTAAAAGCATTCCCTCAAACTCTACAGCAAACACACATAATGGTGAAACATTGTAACTTTTCCCTTTAAATGAGTAATAACACAGAGATCACAGCTTTTGTTCACCATCAAACTGGAGCTCTTGCAGAGTAAAACAAGGAAATGAAATAACAGGAATAAGGATTTGAAAGGAAGAAACAAAACTGTCATTTAAATCTTATATCTTTACTTACTGGTCCTCCTACTGTTTCCTAGAGGTCCACAGACCAAAGCAGTCCTCTCTTCTGTATGATTACCCAGGTCTTAGTCTCATTCTGGGCTTCAGTTGCCTCATTTGTAAAATGAATGATTGGACAAAGTTATCCCAAAAGACCCTTGTGTTTGCATGCTTCTGTGTTCATATTCTCTCTCCTATTGGCTAGACATCTCTATTTTCCTCAATAGTTTTTAATAATGATTTATAGAATCCTCCCTTTCCTATCAACACAATATACTTTGTTTTTTAAAAATCAGTGGTATCCAGTACTGGGGCAGAAGGTAAAGAAAGGACAGAGTACAAGAAGATTGAAGTACAGGGAATTAGACTGACAACAGGGCATAAAAGTGAAATGGTAGAGAGATGCAGCAGAGGGGATGGGCTGGGGATGGAGGGTTTTGGGGACAGCATCCAAGGGTGAAGTTGCCGGTGGGGGAGAACTCCTTAACTTCTTTCCCTGGAATGGAAAGAGGGTCTCCTGCATGGTTTGGGGGACAGCTTTCCTATCCTCGGGCTCGAGGGGAAGGGGTATTGACAAAAGCCAGCTCAGAATGGAAAGGGGGTCTGCAAGGAGCCAGGTCTCTGTCCAAGAGGCAGGAGCAGCCGCCACAGTGGGAGGGAGCAGCAAGCCAACAGCTGAGTGAGACAAGGCCTGGGTTATTTTTTTTCCAGTTTGTTGGCATGTGGGTGGATTTTTCTCCCTTTTTCTTCTCTCCTGCTCTCTGCCGTTTCCACAGAGATGTGGGAGTTTGCAAATTTGTTTCAGTGGAGGGGAGAGGCAAGAGCTGATTTGGGGGTCCTTGTCAGGGACCAGGGGAACCAAGAAGGATACTGCAATTCTGTTAGCAAGAAAACAAGGACCTATTCCCTGCTGGTATCACTGGGCTGAAGAAGGCTCTCATTCTCCTTTTCTCTTGAGACCACAGGGATTCCTTCTCACCTCTGCTTAGCTCTTGGCTCTCAAATGCATCCCACCTGGTGATTACAAAAACCTCTCCTTGCTCTGCAATGCTAAATGCCTTGTCTTCAGGGTCTTGGACATACTATGGGCACACCTGAGACTCTTCTGTCCAGAGTACTCTCCTCACCAGTGTCTCTAGAGAGCTGGGTATGAGGGGGCTGAGGAGTCTTCAATTTTTTCTAGTTATACATTTAAAGGATTAAAAAAAGTACCTATATAGCACATGCAAAGTGCTAAATCAATGTTTCAGGCTGTTAGAGGGGGACGCTCTCTGAAAGTATTAAGGGGTGGGTTGTTGAAGGAAGGCTTCCTGGAGGACGTGGACCGACAAACTGACAAAGTAGCTGAGAGCATACCAGACAGGGGCAAAGAACAAAGGGCTGTGTACACTTAAATGATGATCCTGATTGTGCTATTTATTTGTAATATGATATTGAACAAGGACATTATTTCCTTTTTCTCTGGCTTTCTTTCCTCATCTGGAAAATGGACTGGATCTCTAAAGCTCTACAGAAGTGTGGAGCCTCAAACAATACCAGGCAATCAGGGTGATTGGTCACCCTAGCAAGGACAACATCCACCCCTTGTTTCATTGTCATCACCACCACCACCACCACCACCATCAGCAACATCATCACCACTAGAGGGCAATACTCTCTTATGCCTGGGGGTAGGTCCTACCCCACCACAAAGGGGCAGAACTCTCCCCTCATTCCAGGAACAACCAATCCTCTTGGTCTCCTTCCTAGAGAGGAAAACAGGAGGAACAGAAAGATACAGGAGCTTCCTTTTGGCCTTGCTGGTCCCACATGGTCTGGTTTTGCCAATTGTACCTGGATCCCAGATAGCATTCAAGTGCCCAGTTCATCCCACTATGGCAGAACTTGCCTGCTTCTCAGGGGACTGGGAAATAAAAAGACACTTAGTGTTGATTTGTCTGCACACAACAGGTACTTTCACAAGGTTATGCTGCTCTCCCCATGCTTTGATTGTCTAGCAGGGTACACATTCTGCAGGGCCAGCCAAGATAGACTCCATGGATACAGGAACTGGATTCCTCCTTCCTAAAAAATTGATATTTATATTCTCTTATACTTCTTATTACATTGAATTGTAGTTGAATTTACCTATTTACATACCCCCATGAGATTGTTGACTCATGTATTCAACAAACACGGGTTGCTTATTGCTTTTACCTACCATGTTCCAGGCTTTTTGCCATATTCATGGTACAGTGCAAAGAAAAACAGACATAGTATCTGCCCTTGTAGAGTTAATAGTCTAGTGAGGGAGGCAGAAGGGAAGAAAACAAAGAACCACATAAATCAATATATAATCCCACACTTTCTAGGTTCAAGGAAGGCAGAGCATATAATCAGAGCAGCCTCATCTGGGAACAAGAGAAGCCGAATAGGTGGTAAGCAGGCAAAGGTAGTGAAAAGTGCTTTCTATATACACCAAAAAAAAAAAAAAAAATAGCAGGTGTGCAGGGCTCAAGAGGGGAAGCGCCCAGGTCCCGGGAGGTGCTGTTTGCTCCTTGAGGGCACAGGCTGCCTCTTGCCAATCTCAGGTTTGACATGCAGATGCCAAATAAATGTCTGTTGAAATGAATTGGATGAAATTTTGTCATAGAAAGCATCATAGGCTGGGGATCAAGAGGCCACCTAGTTTCTAGTTCCGTGCCCTTCTGGGCAATTCAAATTTTCAACTGCCTAATATGAGGAATCACAGTGTGCCAGGTTTCCAGGCCAGCCCCAGTTGGAGGACTAAAAGGTAAACAAAATTGTGTTGGTCCTTCAGCAACATGTGGTTCGGTAAATTAGCCGATAGATAGATAGGCCCCTTCCACTCTCTGTGCTCTTGGGAAATGCAGGGTTGGGTTCTGTTTATGGACCATCTTCATTTTACAAATGTCTCAGGAGCAATTAGGGTTCACCGTTTTGGGCTAAGATGTTTCAGTGTTCGATGAGTGTTTCTTTCCTGTCTCCTTTCCCTGCATGCCATCCCTCTACCCTCTTCTTTTCTACTTCTAGAACTGTGTTTTGCTGGCAACTGTCTTTAAAATCATTTATCCACACCCTCTGCCCAATGTTTGCTCTCCCACAGCAACAGACCCTCCAAATGAAGCTGTCCAACCACCATTTGGAGACCTCCAATCATGGTGAACTCAACATCTTCACTAAACTTTGCCTGCGAGAGATTTCTTCCCCCTGGGGAATCTGCTGCCCTGTAATTTTCAACATTGCTTCTGACTGTGCCCTTTGGAGCTGAGCAGAGTGATTCCACTACATTGCGCCCCCCGGCCCTGACAGCCTATTGAATATTTGAAGACAGTAATCGTGTCTTCATAAGCCTGCTCTTTTCTGGGCCAAATATCAGTTGTTCCTTCAAATGTTCTTCATTGGTTCAAATCCCCTTAACATCTGTAAATAGTTTAGTTTATACAAGATTCATATCAGGCTTAATTTAAAAAGGATATTAGGAGAGTCATCAGTACAGCATGAAAGAAAAACAAGGGATAAAAATGTGCAAGAAAATAGACCAGAGACCATGTAAAGGAAACATGAATAGATGTTACCAGGTACCTAAAATGAACTGGATTATAATTGGACTCTGGATTTGGCTCAAGTTTTATGGTAGCAAGGACAAAATTGGAAACACATTGGGTTATGTGGTTTTGTGTTCTGACAGGATTGAGCTTACAAATCTTCCTCAGAGAGAAATTTTTCCTAAATTGAAACTCCAGACTAACCTATTAGGATTTCTTCCTGTGAGAGTGTTCAAGACTGACAGGAACTTTGAATACATCTTGCCCCTTCCCCCTCTAGCGGGAAGGGGGTTGGAAGGATAATTAATTAATTAGCCAAATGCTGTCTCAGTTTTAAGCACTGCTCTCTCTTCAGGGATCCCCACAGAGATGAGAATCTTCCTTTTCTCTTTCTTTTTTCCTTCTATGCTCCTTACAGATGGTCACTCTCCTGCCCATCATGTCCTTTAAAGTCTGCACTTCTGATTCTTTAGAACACCAGCCCTCAAGAAATAGTTCATGTAAAGAATTGTAGCCTAGCAGTCACACAGCAGTTTTGTGTAAATCATTTCTCTCTGGTCCTCGGTGTCTTCGTGTGTAAAATAAATTAATCTCTAAGGTCATTTTCAACTCTGATATTTTGGGCTGTAATCTCTTTGAGGGAAAGGCCAATGTTTTGTTTTTTTTTTTTTTTTTCAAATTTTGATTTTCCCTTCTTGTGCCTGACACCTAACAGGTACAGTTTGAGAAGGTGCCCTTTGGAGCTTACCAGAGTGATTCCGCTTCATTGGCCCCCACCCTGGCAGCCTCATCAACAGAGCTGTGCGAATCCAATAGGAAAAAGCAATTTGAACAGAGGTCACCTTAGCATATGAAGGAAACATTTCATGGTTTTCATTTTTATGATGAGTTCTCATTGACTGGACACTGGCAGCAATGAGATGTAGTTTTCCAGCTCCTTCCTGTGCTAGCTCCATGTTCCTTGGCAAGGCTGGCTCTGGGGTAAGGGGGACTGGAGCAATCACACAGGGATTGAGGCTTCTGGGAAATGACTGGGAAGCAGTAGGCAGGACATTTTCTGCTGAACAACAATCAGCCAATATGAAACTCACTTTGTAGCATGTAGTATTTGGTGCATACAATATCCCTTCCCCTCCTACCATGTTACTCCCTGCTTAAAAACCTTACGTGACTTTTCATTGCCAATAAGAGAAGGTTCAGATGCTTCACTTTGGCAACAGAGTCTTTCCAAGCTGAATCAAGCCATCTCCTATCCCTTACCCCCCCACCCCCCCCACACAGCTCTCCTCAAGGAATCTAGATATGGTCTCTTAAACACACAGTATGTTCCTGACTCAGTTCTTTCCCTCTAATTGCACATGGCTCCCTTCAACAGATATTTCTCAGATCTACCACTTCCACCTATTGAAAGCCTAAGGTCAGCTCAAATACCTTGATATCTATAAATACCTCCCAGCACCCCAGTCCTGGTGCCTCCCTTCTATTGCTTTGCACATTCTGTCTTAGTCCTTTTTATAATTTATGGCTGTAGCTCTCTGACTAAACTGGGAGCTTCCTGAGGGCACAGACTGTGTCTGATCACCCAGAGTTCTCCACCATTCCTTCCCTACTTTATCTTTCTCCAGAGAATCCATCACCATCTATGTTCATTTCCTAGGGCTTCTCTAACTGGGTGGTTTAAAACAAGAAGAAGTCATCCTCTCACAGTTCTGGGGGCTAGATGTTGACGTGGCCATTCTCCTTCCCTCCCTCCTCACTCTTCCCCCCAAGGTTCTAGGGAAGAGGCCTTCCTTGCTTCTTTCTAGCTTCTGGTGGTTGCTGGTAATCCTTAGTGCTCCTAGGCTTGTAGATTCCAATCTTTCTTCACATGGCATTCTCTCTCTCTCCCTCTCCCTCTTAAGAGCATACCAGACAATGGATTAGGACCTACACTAATAGAATATGACCTTACCTTACCTTGATTACATCTACAAAGACCCTTATTACCAACCCAAATAAGATCACATTCACGGATTCTGGGTAGACATAAATTTGGGGGGAAAATATTCAACCCAGTACACCATCCAACATGTTCTAACCATTCTGTTGATTTTTTGCCTCTCTCTTCCCCAACAGAAACTCAGCTCTATTATGTTAGGAATTGTCTATTTTGTTCCCTGTTATATCCTCACTGTCTAGAAGAGTGCTTGACACATAGTAACACTCAATAAATATTCAGTGAATAAATCTTTTGCCCACCTTCACCCTACTCTGCAGGGAATCTGAATGAAAGAATCAGAGATAAATATGGGAATTCAGGTATTGTGCAGACCATAATAAATACATAGTAAATGTTTGATGGATGAGTAGAACTTAGGGAGCACTGGGGTAAGGGGAATTGGAGCAATCACACCAAGAATTGGTGTTAATTTAACACTTATGGAGCACCTATTTTGACCAATGTACTGAGAAAACATGCAAAGAAGTAAAAAGGAAATATCTTAGTATCTTGATTATGCCTTTGTCATGAAGATTATGTGAGTTCGTACATGTGAAGTGCTTAGCTCAGTGACTAGCAAATGGTAAGCACCCTAGATGTGTTAGCTATTATTATTGTAGTTGTCCTGTGCTAGGCTCTGTGTTATAATTCACATACCATAAACATCTCCCTTGTAAAATGTGCAGTGCAACGGTTTTGAGTAAATTAAGAAATTTGTGCAACTATCACCAAAATCTAATTCTAGAACTTTCCCATTCTCCCTCCAAGTAAGCTCATATTAGTTAGCAGTCACTCCCCTTTCTCATACCCCTGCTCCAGCCTCTGGCAACTACTACTCTACTCTTTGTCTCTATGGATTTGTCTGTTCTGGAATTTTACATAAATGCAATCATACAATATGTGGCCTTTTGTCTCCGTTATAATTTAGGGTAACATTTTCTCATTTAGAAAAATGTTTTCCAGTTTCATCCATGCTTTAGCATGTATCAGTACCTCATTCCTTTTTATGACTGGATGACATTCCATTGTATGGATACACATTTTGTTTATCCATTCATCAACAGATGAACACCTTTTGGCTATTGTGAATAATACTGCTATGAACATTTATGTACAAGTTTTTGTGTGGACATATGTTTTCATTTCTTTTGGGTATATATCTAGGAGTGGAATTCTGGCCATTATGTATGGTAACTCCCATGTTGTTGCCCAAAGAAACTGCACCTTTCCGCCAGCTATGAACAAGGATTCCAATTTCCCCACATCTTCGTCAATACTTCCTGTGTGTCCACTTTATTTTAGCTATCAGAGCAGCTGTGAAGTGGTATCTTATTGTGTCTTAAGAAATGGAAGTTTGTTTTTCAACCACCTATTTCTACTTTCTAAGAGCCTGTGGGAGAGCAGCTTAAGACCCCTCAGTGGTCATTCCTACCTATTTGGTGACTTGAGCAGTGGGAGCTACAGACCTGTCTTCAGTGGTGGGCTAAGCACCCCAGTTTTCAGTAGGAACTGTTGGAGTGGCACAGAGGGCATCTTCCTGCCTCAGACCCCTTTGCAACCTTGGGTTGAGAAGCAGTAAACTCAGAAACTAAAGCCGTTTATTCACCTTGAAATTCTTCCTTTGCAGCAGCAGCCTGCTTTTTTCAATCTTATCCAGATCTCTGCAGAAGCAGAGACCAGGAATAACCTCCTGCAGTGTTCATGGGAGATGGTGCCATCGCATGTTCAGAACTTCCCAGGCCATCATCCACTACATTAGACCCACTGAGTGAGCTCCCTTATTGGTATATGAGCTGGCAACATCCCCACGGTGCAGAGGAAAGTATGTGTAAGAGTAATGGCAGGAAGATTAACAAGATGCCTGTAAGAGGTGGTGGTCAGCCCTGGCATCAGTAACCACCAGAAGTCTTGGTTCCTGGAAAACTGTCTGGAATCTGTTAGCAAAGTTTTCCGGGAGGAAGCAACCAGCAATAGAAGTGGCCCTGGTGGCAGCAGCAAACCTCAGCACAGCCCTGTAGCCAGTATTCTTGGAGGATATGGCACTGAGAGCTAGGTTTTCAGTGCTCATCAATGAAGCTTCTCCCATACCCTCTTTGGGTTTATGATGTAGATGCTATCATTTTTCCTTTTGTAGATGTACTATTCCATTTGGAAGTCAAGGTTGGTGTCACCTAAATTCCTTCTGCAAGGAATTCAAGGATTTCCTCCTCCTTCATCTGTAGGACAGCAAGGGCTCCAGATTTTGTGAAAGTTTCCTTTCAATTAATGACTATGTAAACCTAGAACAATGCCTTACAGGGAGCACAGAAAGCACGTTGTGGTTTTTTTTTTTTAACATTTTTTTATTTGCATCTTGTGGTTTTGATCTGCATTTCCCTGATGGCTAATGATGTTGAGCATCTTTTCATGTGCTTACAGATCAGTCATACATCTACTTCGGAGCAATGTCTCTTCTAATCCTTAGCCCATAAAAAAGTTGGGCTGTCTATTTGTTGTTGAACAGTTGAGAATTCTTTACATAGTCTTAGATACAAAACCCTTATCAGCTATATTATTCGCAAATATTTTCTCCCATTCTTTCTGTGCAAAACATTTTTACACGCTCTTGGCCAAGACCCCCATCCCCATGCAAAGTAGTTATTATGGGTAGGGAAATGGAAGTTCAGAGAGAAAATGGAATTTAAGTCCAGTTTTGTCTGACTGTAAAGCTTGTGATTTCTCCTGTTCCTCAACTTGCTAAGAGACAAATAAAGACATGTTTCTGACTTTAAGGAGCTCAGTCTGGCAGAGGATATAAAAATAAGAACACAAATGAATGCGCTATAAGGTAGAGTTCTACTTGTCCTGTAAGTGCCACAAGAAAATCGTAGAGGAGGTGCAGTGGAAAGCCTGGAAGAGAGAGAAAGGGAGCAATCTGGCTAGGGAAGTCAGGGTTGGGTTCAATAAGGGGGCATTTGCAGGTAAAGGGTGGGTACAGTTTCCCTGGATGGAGATGATAGGATGAATGGGGTGGGGAGCATTTCCAAAGGGGACAAGAAAAAGAGGGTTGAATGAATGAACCTAAGTTTTGAACCTAAGGCTGGCTGTGATGGGGAATCCAGGACTCCTTGGGACAGGAGATCCTGGGACTCCCTTGGTTGGAGGAGCTAGCATAAGGGATCCTGGGGTTTGGCTTGGGTGGAGAGCTTAGTGACTAGTTGGAATGGGGGTTGCCTGTGTTGTGTGTGTGGGGAGGGGGGATTCCTGGGGCTCCTGGAATGGGGGTGGGGGGGGAGGAAGCTGTGAACTGGTGACACTGGAGGGGTTGGCTAGGATGAGAGATCCACGATGTGGGCTTGGAGGGAGGTTGCCTTAGAAGAGGTCCAGGGTTTAGATGGGATAGGGAACCTGACACCTGGGATCCGCACACCAAGGAGAGGAATCCTTGGGATGCCGGGACCTGGGAGCCACCTGGCATGGGGGTTCCTAGGATGGATTGGAGGAGGGTCTTGGGCCTGGGCCACCTAAGGGACATTGGAAGGGGCTGGGACGTGAGGTTTGGTTGGACGGCATTAAATGAGCACCCTACGACCGGTGGGATGGAGAGACCTCCGGCGGGCAGTGATGGGGCTAGCCCTAGCCTGGCGCCGGTGCGTCGCAGCCAGCCGGAGTTCGGGTGCGGGTGGCAGCTGCAGGTGGGGCGCGCAGAGGCGGGCCGGGCAAGCGGGTGGGGGCGGGGGCGGGGGCGGGGGCGGGAGCGGGGGGCGGGCCGGCCGCCGGGGCGGTCCCGCGCGGCCGCGCTGCGCAGTGACTCCGCAGCGGGCGGAGCGCCGTGGGCCGCGTCCTCCCGGCCGTGGCTGTGGCGGCGGCGGCGGCGGCGGCGGCGGCGGCAGCCTCAGCTCCTGCTTTCCCAGCCGCCAGCCCCAGTGTTGTCTCTCGGGCCCCCCCGGGCCCCCGGGCCCTCGAGCCCGGTGCGCGCCCTCGCGTCCCGCCGGCCCCCTCCCCGGCTGGGCCCGGGGGAGGGTGGCGCCGTGAGCGAGCTGGGACCGGGCTCTCCTGCCCTTTCCCCTGCCCCTGGGCGGCTAGAATGGAGGCGGGGTCCGGGCCCCCGGGCGGTCCGGGATCCGAGAGCCCCAACCGGGCGGTGGAATACCTGCTGGAGCTGAACAACATCATCGAGAGCCAGCAGCAGCTGCTGGAGACCCAGCGGCGGCGCATCGAAGAGCTCGAGGGCCAGCTGGATCAGCTCACCCAGGAGAACCGCGACTTGAGGGAGGAGAGCCAGCTGCACCGCGGGGAGCTGCACAGGGACCCCCACGGTGCGCGGGACAGCCCGGGTCGCGAGAGCCAGTACCAGAATCTGCGCGAGACCCAGTTCCACCACCGCGAGCTGCGGGAGAGTCAGTTCCACCAGGCGGCCCGGGACGTGGGCTACCCGAACCGGGACGGCTCCTATCAGAACCGGGAGGCTGTGTATCGGGACAAGGAGCGGGACGCCTCCTACCCGCTCCAGGACACTACCGGTTACCCGGCGCGCGAACGCGACGTGGCCCAGTGCCACCTGCACCACGAGAACCCAGTCCTGGGTCGCGAGCGTGGCGGGCGGGATGCCGGGCCCGCACACCCGGGCCGCGAGAAGGATGCCGGCTATTCGGCCGCAGTGGGTGTGGGGACCCGGACCCCGCGGGAGCGGGGCCAGCTGAGCCGTGGCGCATCCAGGAGCTCCAGTCCCGGAGCGGGTGGAGGCCACAGCACCAGTACCAGCACCAGCCCGGCCACAACGCTCCAGAGAAAGTAAGGAACGTGTGTTTTGTGCCCCTGACTCTTGCCCTCTAGTTCCCTCTCCAACTTGTGCAGCTGCTAAAGTAACAAGCCTGTGCCTGATTGCCGGCCCCCTCTTCTGTCCCAACCTGTCTGGAGAAGCCAGGTTCCCCTCATGCAGCCGACACCCCTTCTCTAGTCAACCTAGACAGGGTTGGCTGGATCACTGCAGGTGTCTCTTCTGCAAGCCGTGGTTAGCGAGGGCCTAGAGTAGTCATCACTCCCTTTACTTCTTCATCCCCAGCAGTCCCCTGGCTGGCTTACTTGTATATTTACTTATTTTGAATGTGCTGATTGAGATTTTTATTGTCTGCTATGGTGTTAACTCACAGACCCAAAGGAAAGAAATCCCCCATTCCAATCACCCTTCCTTTTTTTTTTTTTTTTTTTTTTTTTTTTTGGCCTGCTGGGATCTCCTCAGCAGGTCCACAGAGCAGGCCTGGTCTTGTCTTCTCTGGCAACCTCAGCTCCATTTTTTTCCAGAGAGGCAGGTGGGGTCCAGAATGGCTGCTGGAGGCTGAGATATCCCTCAGGGGGGAGCTGCAGCACATCCTGACTGGGGGAGCAAAGATGGAGGCCAGGCCCTTGCTAGTTCCTCCAAGACACCCACCCCACCCACCCACCCCCACCCTTTAAGAAAGGAGCCACCCAATTATGACTATGGGTGCTCTTCAGGGAAGTGAAGTCTACAGAGCTTTCCTCTTGTTGGATCAATGCCAATTTTTGTGTTGGGGCCTCTATGTCTGCCTATTTGGGACACCTGGGCGATATATCTGGGATATGGGCTGCATTCAGTTCTTCCATGAAGACACCAGCGTGAGCTGGTTGGGATAAATGTCAGACTGAGAGAGTCAAGGACATGCAGGTTCACAGGGCTTTCCTAAAGGTTCCCTTATTTCTGTTGTATGGGAAAGACCACTGAACTGGGGGTTAGGAGACCTGGGATCCCCTTCTAGCTCTGCTGCAGAATGGCTTTGTGACCTTGACTGAGTCCGTTCCTTTCTCAGGCCATCAGTTCCTCTTTCTGAAAGATCAGGTCTACCTTGGCTGCTCTTTGAGGGCCCCTCCTGCATAGATTTGACAATTCTGTCACTAATCCAGCCACACTACAGACCAAGTCTGAAGTCCCCTAGCGAATGGACAGCCTTCCCCCTCCTCTTACAGCTCAGCTGGTCCTACCATGTGCCACAACCAGTGGAGTGTCTCTTGGAGGCTGGGCTGGGGGTGGGGAAGCCTTCTGCCTCAGGAAATCTGCCGGGAGACAGCTCTCTGCAACTCCCCCGTGGTGAGGCAGCAGGCTGGGGTGCTGGGTTGAGATGGCTGGGCCCCAGGAGCAGCAGCTGCGGCTCAGGGACTCAGCTGGGCTCCACTACAGTGCACCCTCAGCTGAGTTTTGGTGTGCCTGCCCTAGAGTAGTCTGGGGGCGAGGGACCTGGGCTGTCTTGCCCAGGTGGGGTTCTGGGAAATTGGTTCCTGGAGAACTGGCCATATGTAGCTGGGGCACCACACAGAAGGAACGGTACAAATCGACTGAGCCAGGCCTTTTCAGTCGAGGGCCACAGTTGGTGCGAGCAGAGGAAGATTGGATGGGCATTGTGGTCCTTGAGTCTGGCTGTGGAAGACCTTTCTGCAGTGGTCAGGCCTAGAAGAGAGGAAGCAGTCTTATTATGTGTGGCTCCAGGAAGCAGAACTAGGAGCATTGGGAAAATCTGAGATAAATCACGGAGAACTTTCTAACCTGGCTGGCTGGCAATGCAGTGGACTGCCTCAGGAGGTGGGGGTGGGTTTTGACTGGATGTGTTGAAGAGAGCTGGAGACATCATAATTTCTGAATCAGCTCAGTGAAATAACTTAGGTCTTCCCCAGGTCCAGGATTCTGTCACCTTCAGATTCTTCATCCTGCAGACATGGGTCTGAATCTCTTGGCTGGCTGGAAGCCCATCTGCTCTTGAGCTCTGTGCTTCTGCCATTGTGCCGGCCTGCCTCTTGGGCCTTCCCTCTTTTTGTGTATCTTCCAGGCTGTTTGTCGGATTTCCTGGCTTCACATTTCCTACTGGATTAATAAGGGGGTTTAGATAGTACTTTGCATACTTTGCATTTCCCCTAACCATATATTAAATATTTGCACAGCCATCATTACCTCTTTTGGTCCTCTCAACAGGCCCATGCAATAAGCATTAGCAACTATTTTAGAGGTGGGGAAACTGAGGTCCCAAGACAAAGGGAGCTTGCTCAAGGTTATGTTGCTGGTTACTATTGGAGCTGGGACTAGAACCCGAGTCCAGTGGTCTCCGAGGCTGTTATTTTTCTGCTAGTGCTTTCCAACCCATAGGAGTGTCTTGACTGCAGTCCTGAACTGGGAGCCTTCGGTATCTAGAGGATTAGAGCAGAAGGAGGTGACTGGGATGAGTGGGGGAATCAACAGAGGATAGAAGAAGGCTGTGTCTGCCTCCCTCCTTCCCATTCCGTCTCTTGGCCAGGTGTCAGGAGGGCCTGTTGATGCAGTAGCCATTGCTGCCATCACGGCTGCTGCAAGCGACTCCCCCTGCCAGGCCTGTTCTGGGTTTGGAAGGAGTGGGTGAGAAGGCTGCTGCTGGAAGCCAAGGCGGGCAGGGTGGGAGTTTAGCAGGAGAGGCTGCAGCATTGGGGGAGGATAGGTAGAGCTGGTACAGGCTGGGTGCTCCTGGTCCCCAGGCTCCCTCTGGTGGAGGAAGAGAGGAGAGAGGGGCTTGGGTACAGCTGCCCCTTGTGGAGGACCCCCTCATCCCAGGGACTTTTGGTCCTCCCAAGGGCCACAGTCCACAATTTACAGCCAAAGAAATTGAGGGCTCAGTGAACTGACACACCAGAGGTCATACTACCAACAGGACCACCTCCTGATCCTGTGAACTTTCCCTCTATTGCAGTGATGGCAGCTGTCACCCATGTTGTGCCCACAGGATTCCCACATCCTCCTCTACCGGCTCTTCTGGACAGGTTCCTAGATGCCAGTATATCTTCTGCTGTGCTCTGGGTGTGGCCTTTTTAGAGCAGCATGGAATGAGATGACACCCAACATTCTTCCTGCCAGCCCTCTCTATGTGGGGAGGCTTTGCTTATTTGTTTTTCTGTTGTTGTTAGTAGCTGCTAGTCTTTTTCCCTGGAATTGTTGCCACTCCCCCACAGCCAAGATGATTAAAGAAAAGATTCCTGTCATTGTTGAACTAGGCTTAGCCCCCCTCCCCTTTTTGGTTCTGGCATCTGGAAGGATTTACAGGTACACTGGGGGCCATTGCTGAGTCGCTGCACTCTAGAGAGCGCTGCAATTTCCATGCTTTCTGCGTGGGCCCAGCTCTGGATCTGTTATAGGTGGTGGTGGGCTGAAGCTAGTTTGATGGTAACTCTCCATTCCTGCTCCCACCCTCTGTCCACCCCACAAGCTGGCCCACATTGGGGGACAGCAAGTGGCGGGGCTGACCTGGTATTCTTGACAGCCAGGGTACTGCATGGTCTCCTGCCTGGCTGCTTGGCTATCTCCCAAGTGGAGTGTCAGCGTGCTCCCTGCAGGGCTGTGGGCACCCGGAGGGAGGGAGGGAGGGATCAAGTGAGCCCAGGGAGGGGCTCTGGGAAAATCTGTCTCCTTTGGGGTCTTGGGTACTTCCCTGGGGTGGGGGGGAGTTCTTCTTCCCAGAGGGAAAACTATTAATTGTGCCCCCACTGTGTTGTGAGCATTATACTTGTGTGGGAGGAAATGATACTGTCGAGTTGAATGAGAATTTGAGGACTCTTGCTTCTCTGTCTAGATCTGGGGCAGGAATGGGGTTGTTGTCAGCCACAAACATTTTTTTGGCTGTGTGTACAGAGCAGGAGGGCCCACCAGGCTGAGCAAACACCATGCTCTCTGGGTTGGTAGAACTACCCTTCCCACGCCAGAGACACAAGGTTCTGGGCTTGGCTGCCATGGGGATGGTGCTCAGGACAAAATGAATAGCAAAGGTGGCACGAAGTAGAGGTTTGGGGATGAAGAGGGGATCAGAGCAGGCCAGGCCACTGGTCGAGGACCCAAGTGGGGGCCTTTGAAGGAGAGTGAGTGTCTCCTAGTGTCAAATGGAGAAGAGTGAGAGGAATAAGCTGGACCCAGACTGGGTACCTGCTACCCTTTCCTGATCTGTCCCAACCCTGTCCCCTGTGACCTTTGAATGTGCTGGGAACAGAGTATAGGCCTGGGGCATAGAGAAGAAGCCACATGTGTACTGAGTGAATCTCAGCCTTCTGTGTGCCAGGCACCACCGTAGGTGACTTTATGTGATAATACCTAACAATTTTTATTGTATTTGCTGTTGCCAAGCACTATTTGTCCTAAGCGCTTGCTATGTATTCATTCAGTCTTCACATGAATCATTTGATGTAGATATTATTATTAAATCCATTTTACAGATGAAGAAACTGAGGCCTAAGAAAGGTTGGATGAATTACCCAAGGTCACTCAAAGAATAAGCAGCAGAAGTGAGAAGGAGCCCAGGCAGTTAGAGCTCTAGCATCCTCAATGTTCTTACCCACCAGGCAGTAGTCATTGTCAGAGTCCCTGCCAGGGGGAAGTTATTATTATCCTCAATTGTCAGATGAAATGAAAATCAGAGAGGTGCAGTGAGCCGCCTAGGTTGCATACCTGCATGGGGGCCAGAACTGGCTGACTCCCCAGCCCTTGGGACATCCTTGCCTCCCAGGAAGGGGTGGAGGGTAAAGATGTTGAATACAATCTAGGCATGACTCTGGGCTTCCCCAGTGGAGATCCTGGGACAGTATACTGCTGGAGTCAGCTCATTTTCTGGGTTTTTGCTGCTCTAGCTCTTGCCCTGTCAAGCCTCTGATGGGGTGCAACCAGGTTCAACTTTCTGTAAGATGCCAATGGTTTTACCCACTCTTTGGCCTGTAGGAGAATGTTAAGACTCCTCTGCCTGCCATATCTAGCCTTTTAGCATCTGCTCCCAGCTCACCTCCCTCCTCTCACCTTTTGACAGTCTCCTACACACAGACCATGCTCTAGCCAGAATGGCCCATGTGCCCTGTTAGCTCCACAAGCCTTCTGCTAAGCTCTGGGTCTTTGTGCATGTTGTTCCCTTCTTTTAGGCTGCTCTATCTGGTTCCCAGGTTGAACTGAACTTTTCCTTCTCACATGCTGGTTGGCTGGTCTGTCCATCACCCTTGAAATGAGCAGTTTGGCCCTTTTTATATATCTTGATGATTATTTGTTTACATCGTGTATCCCCTCTATTAAATTGAGAGACTTTTGAGACTGAGATTTAACTACCATATGTTGAATGCTTGTGGTGGCAGGCCCTTTGCTGGGAGTTGCAGACATAAGTGAAGGAGCTAGGACCTTTAAAACATGTAGCACAGTGGGCCTCCCCTGGTGGTGCAGCAGTTGAGTGCTGGGCTGTGAAGCTGCCCACAGCCTCTGCAGCACTGGTTCAATCCCTGGCCACCAGCGAGGGTCCCACATGGTGCGACAGACCTCTCCTGCCGCCCGCTGCTCCCCTCAGCAGTGCGTTTCGTCAGTCTGCCTGTTCTGTTCCCTGCTCTGGCTGTGGTGAATTCTCTCACCCTCCCGTGCTTCTGACTGTACCCAGTGCTTGTATAAATAAATAAATAAATAAATCTTAAAAAAAAAAAACATGTAGCACAGCACATAGTAGGTGCCCAATAAATGTTTAGTAGGCAAATGAATGTCAGATTAAGTCCTGGTACACTAATGTCTGGGGGTGCCTAAATTTTTCTTCATTTCAGGATTCCTATAGAGAGAGGTGACTCAACTTCAGAATCCTCCTGATCTTTTTGTGGCTTTCTCCTTAGGCTCCCTGAAGCTGTTTGGCCCAGCTCTCTGTGTTTCTCACACATCAGTCTCCCAGTTCATAAAATGTCAAGGTAGCTGAGTTGGATGAGACTGTGGAGGCTTTTTGGCCAATGTGTCCATGTCTTCTCCTGGCCATGAACCTTCATGCAAGGTCTTCTGTTTTGAAAGGGAAAAAAGAAGCCTGATTAGGACCTGTGTGCAGTCTGCCCTGTCCAGTGAGGAGTTGCTATTTATTCATCAGATCCTAGGCTAGGCAAGGTATCTTGGAGTCAGAATTACTTGAGCCCCTCTGGTTCATACCCTGTTGTGTTCCCTGGCAGAATAATAAACACTGGTGGGGGGAGGGTGATGCATGAATATTTTATTTCCTCTTTTTAGGCAACTCATTGAAGGCAAGTTAATTTGCTAGTTACTCTCACTTCCTCGTGGTATCCAGTCCTTCTCCAAGCATTCATGTTGAAAACATTTACCAGGGGAAGCCCGTCCTCAACCACCTAGAAGATAAACTCTGGGACTTTAGCATTTTCAGAAAGTGTGGTGCCAGGGAAGGAGGGTTTTGTGTGACTTCAGGCAAGTCACTTAACTTTCAGACTTGATATTCTCAAGTGGTAAATGGGGACAAAACTATATTTTCTGATATGTAAAATTCGTATTGCACCCCCCCTCACCCCCACCCATGCACGTATCAGAAAATCTCCTGTCTGCCTAGCATACCCATCAAAGTCCTGATCAGGAGGGAAAAAGCAGAGGGACTGGATGGAAAATAATATGTGAGGCTGCCCTGCCCCCTAGAGGTGGAGTGTAGCAAACAAAACAGCCTGGCCTAGGTCAATGCATCACATCCTTTTAAAAACAAAGATGACAAACCAGGGCTATATAGCAGGTCAGGGTGATTCCTCTGTATTTTTAAAAGAAAAATTATTATACTTACCACCTGACATGTACTTTTTGCTAATATCAAATGTGTTTCTTTGTCGTTGTATGATCTCCGTTCCTTTTTAAAATGGATAATATGGATAATATGACTATATATCTGGACATCGTGGCTTCCTACTGGATTCCAGTATGCAATGTACTGCATTAACCAGAAGAAAACCAGTATTTTCCTCTATCTAATCACTATAGAATTATTGTCATTTTGTCTGTGTTAAAAAGTAGCTCCTTTTTCATCTCTAAAATTTCCTTCTGAAACTGGGAGACATCTCACACAACTGTACATCTGATATGCCAGCCAATTCATGAATAACCCAGGTATTGTGATCGCTGTGAGAATTAAATGACATATATAAAGTGCTTGGTACCCAGCATGTGCTTACTCAGCAATAGGCATTATTATTAATAATAACTTTGCAAAAAACTCTATGCTGTGGAAGGGCAGGAGGGAGAAAGCCATGTGACAGCTCACTGCATTTTGAGAAGAGGTCAGTGCAGTGAATATTGTGTGCCTACTATGTATCACACTTTATGCACTTGCAGGCAGGAAGCTCTGTAGTTCGTACTATATGGTTCCTGGCTTTGGGGTGCTCATAGTTGGGTGGAGAAGATGGGCATTGAAACAGATGACTGCAATGTAGTGCCCTGGGTACTCTGCCAGAGGGAGCACAGAGGTCATGGGTACCCAAAGGAAAGACTTCTAGCTAGGCTGTTGGGCTTCCTGGAATAGGTGATGGCTGAGCTGAGGCTTGGAGGAAGAGGAAGAGTTAGCTAGGTAAAGAATGATGCATAGGTTGGTGGGAAATGGAGGCAAAAGGGAGGTTAAGTCTGAGGAGACAGCTTGGGCAAAGGTACAGAGGAATGGAACCAGCAGGGTATGTGGGGAGGTGGGGAGCACTTTTAACAGATCAATAGAAAGTAGAGCACAAAGGGGGAGGCAGGGAGAGTCGGGAGAGAAGGCTGAAGAGTCAGCCACCCAGATCATAAGGACACTTGAATAGCAGGATTAGCTTTACTCTTGGAATTTGGGAGCCAACATTGGGTTTCAAGCTGGGAAAGAAGTGTGCATTGTAGAGTACAGGGTGACCTGTTAAGAGTCATGTTTTGGGGGCCTCCCCGGTGGCGCAGCGGTTGAGCGCTGGGTTGCGAAGCTGCCCGCGGCCTCTGCGGCGCTGGTTCGATCCCCGGCTGCTCCCCGGCCACCGGAGGAGGGTCCCACATGGTGTGCAGACCTCTCCTGCCGCCCGCTGCTCCCCTCAGCAGTGTACTTCGGTCCTTCTGTCTGCTCTGCTCCCCGCTCTGGCTCTGGTGAATTCTCTCGCCCTCCCGCGCTTCTGACTGTACCCAGTGCATGTATAAACCAAACAAACAAACAAATAATAAATAAATAAATAAGACATGCCTCTAGAAAATTAAAAAAAAAAAAAAAAGATTGTATTACACAGAAATTCAAGAATGCTGTGATTGTTTAAAAAAAAAAAAAAAAAAAAGAGTCATGTTTTGGAGAGATCCTGCTAGAGGGCAGTTTGGAAGATAGGTTGGAGGGCATCAAGTGAGGAGGCTTGTGTGACAAGCCCGATGAGAGATGTGAAGGCCTGAGCCCAGGCACTGCATGGAGACAATCTGTTGGGGGAGAAAGACAGAGAAAACATGTTGGCAAGTACTGGGACAGAGGGGGCATGGCCTATGGCATGAGCTCAGGGCAGCGGCAGCCCCTCATGACCAGTAGGGTTTTAATAATGCCAGCATAAAAGTCAAGAAAGTTCAAGTTGGAAAGCCTTTAAAAGTCATTCAATTCAAGGTGTTCCTTTCATAGATAAGACTGAGGCACAGAAAAAGGCGTCATCTATGACCACTCACGATCTGAGTGAAGGAGCTGTGGTGAGAAGTCACTCTTGATTATATCTGCGTTCCAGTCAGTGTTTCTTAAATGGGCCAGTTTACTCTTTGAAATCCTGTGATGGTGGCAGAGATCTTTACCTTTGTGTCCTATAGATGGGAAAACAGGCTCAAGGAGGCCAGGTGGCTCCTTGGGAGGAAGTAATGAAGAGATGCCATCTCCTAAAGCATTTCTTGTTTCAGTGCCAGACAGGCCCTCTGCTCCGGTTCTGCCCTTTGGAAATCAGATTCATAACTGGGGAATAGACCCAGGCTTCCCTTTCTCCAGTCAGCCCCAGTCTTCTTTCTGCTGGGTTCTTCCTTCAAGGTCCTCATTTAACATAACTGAGGCAGCTCAAAGGCAGCTTCGGGTGTGACTGACTGCCCGACCTATCATCCTCCTTGTCTTGCTCTTAGGGCCTGTCATCACTGTGTCCATGGCCTTGGACAGGGCATCTCTAGCCGGGTGCTTTGTTTTGAGGCCCCATGGCATGATTCACAAAGAATGAGCTATGGAGACACCCACCTAAGACTGGATGTAAGCTCCGCCCCAACCCAGTGGATGACCTCAGCTAGGCATTTTACCTTCTCTGAGTTTTAGTTTCCTCATCTGTAGATGGGAATGCCCATGTCTCAGGATTGACCAAGATCATTTGAATGGCATTCCCCGACACTTGTAGGTGCTCAATAAAGTCTTTTCGGGGGGGAAGAAAAACAGTGAAATAATCCATGATTGTGCCAAAGCATATGCTCTTATGCCTTATTTTGTAATCATGATAATGCCAGGGATTCTTTAGTTTTTAAGATTGGAATAGTGCATCATTAAAATAGTTTAAAAAATCAGGAAAACAGAACAGAAATGGCCACTTCCTTCTTCATGAAATCTTCCTTGGATAATAACTTGAATGATTCTGTACTAGGCAAAGATTTGCTCCCTCTGAAAAGTGGTATATTTCCTCCTTCCTAATAGGAGGCTGTCATGGCTCGTTGTATCTTCTTTTCTGCCTCAGCTACCAGTTAATTTGAAGTACAGCTCTAGCATCTCCGTTGATCTTATTTTTTAGTTCAATTTGTATCCTCTCCTTCTGTGTTCTTGGAGTAAACTACCTCAAATCCTTTGTGACTCAGGCAGGTATAAATAACTAATGGGTGTAAATAGTTGAATGAATGGAAAGCTGGAGAGACTGGACTGGCAATGGTGGGGGTTGACAAGGACCAAGGGGTGGTGCAGGCTGGGGCAGCTGAGAGAGAACGCATCTGCACAGATGACTGTGGTAGGAGGAGCCCAGGCGTGTGTTAGTTCTGTTCCCTCCCTAAAAAGGTTGGATTGGAAAACAAGACCTTATATCTCTTCGAATCATCCATCTCCCCATTTTGAGGTGCAAAGAAAGAGAAGGGACTTGTTTTTAAAAATTAAACCAAAGCAGCACATACACATAATTTTACTAAGGCAAATAGTACGCAAGGAAGTATAGTAAAAAGCCGTTTCCAACGCAGTGGATTATGGTGATGGACCTTGAGTGCTTTGGTGGCGGGTATGTGCAGTAACAACCACCAAAGGGGGAGATCCTACACTTCTGAAATACAGCGTTGTAAACCAGTGTTATCTCAATAAAAAGAAATTCAAACAGACCAAGAATAAAGGAAGAAAAGCTGTCTGACAGGCACCCATTTCCCAGCCCCCAGAGGTGGCATTTTTTTTTTTTCCACTTAGGTTTTATGGTGGCAGCTACATATCTCTAAATAGTGTGCTTCAATGGTTGTTTCTTCATTTATCAACTGTAGGCATTATCAATTGACAAATGAGCATTTAGCTCATGGACAACACCTGGCTCTCTCCCCCTTTTAATTCCTCTATTTGTTACCTTTGTAAAATACTATTTTATTTCCTTTTTTTTTTAAATTGAAGTACCTTTGTTTTACATCCTTGTTTGTGTTTGGATACTATAGGATCTCTCCCCTCGGGGTGTGGTGACTGTAGCTCTCCCACCATGAAATCACCCATAGTCCTCCATCCCCCAAGACCTCCTCCCTCAGCCCTTGCCCCTCCCCCTCTGGATGCTTCATATCTATGATCAGCTTTCAAGGGTTGGTTTTAAAGTTTTTCGTTGTCTGCCCCTTGTTTGGCTTCTCTGTATTCTATTTGAAACTGTGATTTCTGATTCCATCAGTTTCCCATAGGACCTCTTGACCACTCCATTTGTTAAGACATGGTTATTAGTGCCCCATCCTCCCTCCATCTCTCTTCCACCCTTCCACCTCCCACTTTCTGGGTTCTGTACTTTAGCATCCAGTGATGTTGATTACATTTGCGTTCTGTTCTGTAACAATAAATAGAGTCTCTAGTGCTTTCACAAAATTAATCTTAGAAGCCAAGCATGGATATACCATGTTTATGTAGTATGACTATGTCATTGTTATTCATTGCAGGCAAAGTAGTGTACTAGAATTGCACCTTGCTTCCCACAGGTCCACTGTCATAACCTCTGTATTCCCAGGGAAATGTTCCAAGCATCAAGATCAGATGAGTTTTCCTTAAGCTCTACAAATTGCTCAAAATCCTGCCACTTTTTTTTTTGCTTCATATTTAGACCAGGACTTAATTATTTATTATTTTGATTGCTTGCTTACTTGCTATCATGTGGAGTTCCTTGAAACCACAGGATAATCATAGCTCATCTTCTGGTGACATTTTACTTGGAGATTTTTAGGAGAGGATTTTTTTTAAGTTCACGTTGAAATATAATATGCATGGAGAAGAATGCTCATATTGTAATTGAATAACTTGGTCAATTTTTACAAGCCTTTTACAAGGTTACACCTAAATGACCAGTACTCAGATCAGGATCTGTTTTTCACTCACCCTTCTTGGTACTCAGTGAAACCCTTTGAATTTGATGCATTTTGTCTTTTGCTACATAATTTCTTGAATAAATTCCTCCCCTCCATTTTCTCTTTTTGGAATGTCTCCTAGTTGGATGTTGAGCTTTCTGGATTGATCCTCTAATCCACTAACCTTTTCTCTCATACTTTCTATTTTGTAATTTATGAATGAGTTAATAGAAAGTCTGACTGAGATCTCTATATACCCAGACTGGCCTGTCCACTTGCTGACTTTATTTTTGGTGAGCCACCAGGGAGATGGCTGTTATGATGGTGGTTTCCAGATGACAGAATGAAAAGCATTTTATTTTGGGGGCATCAACATGCTACTAGTTGCCCTGACTCCTCCCAGTTGTATTCATTTAGCAAGGAACTCCCTGATATTTTGCTTATGGGTGAATGCCAGGCAGCTTTTGTTCTGAGTCTGAGAGTTGGAGGACAGGGGAGGATTTCACATATTTACCTTCAGTTTATCCCTGTTTTTAGCCTCCTTTGTATCTGCCATCTCAGTGTCTGGAGTCTCTCTGGGCTTCTGGCTCTCTCCCCTTAGTAAGGTCCCTAGCTCTCATTCAACTGGAAATACTCTTCTCTTGGTTTTTTGCTTACAGGAATTTGTTGAACTCTCTCACTTGATATCATCCTCCCCTATCCTCTTCACTGTTCTGAGTTCATAACCTTATTTTATTTCTTCACTTTCATTGTAGTGGGGGTCCTGACATAGAGGGGAGATAAACACACTCTTGAGGTCCAAACTAAGGCTAAGGCTACTTTTTAAAAAATGGTTGTTCTGAAACGAATGGACTAAACAAAAACAAAAACAAGACCTTAGATATAAGAACAAAGTAGTGGTTACCAGAAGGGAAGGGAGAAGAGTAAATTGCCTAAACAGGGTAAATTGTATGGTGAAGGGTAGAAACTAGACTTCTGGTAGTAAACGTAATATAATATAGACAGATGTTGATTTGCAAGGCCTTACACCTGAAAAACCTGTATTATAATGTTATTAACCAATACTGCTTCAGTTGAAAAGAAGAACAAGAAAAAGAAATGGTTGTTTTGCTTTCTCAAATCAGCTTGAGAATAGAAATTATCAGTAATCACCTGCACCTCCCCTACAAATGGCCAACCCCAAGAGGCCTCATTTTGGCATGTGTTGCCTCTGACTCCAGCCCTGTCGTGATTGCTCCTGGGGCAGCCTCCAGAGCACCCTTATTCCTGACTTCTGTCACCTAGACCCATGCAGTCATGTCAGAGCCTTCAACGGAGAAACTGGAGACCTGGCTTCTGACTTCCTGACCTCTCTCATGCCACTGCCTTCCTTTGGCCCTTCCACCTCCCTGGGTGCCCTCACTGTGACTAGAGAGGGTCTGGTTGGCTGTGAGTTGTGCTTTGGCAATAATGGGTGGGTGCTTGGAGAGCTGCCCAGCCTCTTTGGCTTAGGCAGTGGGAGCAGGTGGGCCACAGACAGGCCCCAAGTGCACAGGAGGGAGCCTTGAGGCTGAGCTGAGGCTTCTGCAATAGCAGGCTGCTTTAGCTGCTCCCCCTTCCGCCCACTCTCTTTCCCATCATGGCTGAACCTCCATCCCTCTGCCTCCAGCAGAGGGAGGCAAGATGGGATGCCTGGAGAGCCAGTTCTGTTTTCTTTCTCTCCCTCTCTCTCTCTCTCTCTTTCTTTCTCTTTCTCTCTCTCCCTCCCCCTCTCTCTCCCCCTCCCCCATTCTCTTTCTGTCTGCTTAGTGCTGAGCTGATCTGGGCTGCAATACCTGTGCCTAACCCTACCTTCCCTTTTCAGTGTTTCCCTCATTCCATCCTTCAATGAGTGTCTCTTCCAGAAGCCCTCCCTGAATGCACATGGTGTGGGAACCTGCATGGAGGGGAGGTGGAAACCAGGTGAAGGAGGGGGGCCAAGCTCACCACAGCATGGGAGATGAAATGCTGCTTAGCTCTGGTGTGACAGAAGGAAGCCACAGCTGTGGCAGTTAAAAGCATTGGTTTTGGAGCCAGACAAACACAGCCTTGAAGCTCAGCTCCCTTACCTACTAGCTGTGTGACTCTAGTTAAATTTCATTGCTGCTCTGAGCTTCAGTTTTCACATCTATACAATGAGGAGAAAAGCAATTACCTTGCATAGCTGTTATGAAGAAAACACAAGTCCCAGACCACTGTAGATACTTAATAAATACTCACTTGATTAATTTTGGGTTATTAGAAGGCAGAATATGTTAAAGGCCAAATCAAGCCAGCTCTAGTGATTGAAGGGTGTGAGATGATGGAAGGCAGCATTTCACCTTGTTATTCCATGGACTGAGCCCCTAGAGGCTCCCCAACAATTGTAGCATGAGGTTCACACTCTGGCCTGGTGTTCAAGGCTCACCTTGCAGTAGTCTCCGCCTGTTTTTCTTCTATTTAAATGAAAACTGTGAAATGATACTTACCTCTTTATTTCCTGGAAAAGAAATTTTTTAAGTGATAGATATTTTCTTTAAAGTGTGTAGCCATTACCCTCTTCCTTTTCCTTCTCCCACAACTTGTTCAGTGAGTAGTGGTAATCAAGGACTGTAGGAAGAGTAATCACCAGCAAAAGGATAATCAGCAACTGAAACCACTGTGACCTTGGTTTTGCATCCCTACACCATCTTGGCCTTCAGTGCTGCGTGGATCCATTGCCCAAAGCAGGTTATCCAACAAGCTTTCTGATTTGTCCTGTGGTTCATCTAGTTGTTCTCTCTTTGATAACCTTTGTAAGATTTTCTTTCTTGTCACCATGACCTCATTCACCTGACTTTGGTACCTGTCTCTTTTTGTCATTGATAGGTCTGATTCTTGGCTCAGATAGGCCCCTTAGAAAGGAGTCTTCCTCTCCACCTGAATTATCTTTCAAAAGGTTTTTACTTTTATGTCTTTGTATTGGACTGATTTAGGTAGCATTTTCACTTAAGGAGGCATCTTTGTCTCTCCCTGAGTGCTTTTTTAACTTCCTGGCCATCACAAATAGATCTTAACACCCCTTGTGGTCTGGGAAAGCTTTTACATGCTCTGTTGGGTAGGGCAGCACATGTCTTTCTAGTCACTTTATATCCTTTCTAACCTGCAGTCCAATCTAGGGTCCCCTCATCCCCTCAGCATAGAAAAGTTATTCTTGCTTCCATGCCTATATTCTGGCCGTTCTCTTGGCTAAGAATACCTTTTCACCTCTGTCTATATGGCAGAGATCTACTTGATTGTTGAAAAACATCTTTTATGTGCCCCACACTGTTTCAGGCACTTAGAAACAGTGAGCAAAACAGACAAAATCTTTGCCCTGCAGAGCTGATGTTCTAGTGTCTGTACCTGGGGGTCAGGGCAGAAAAGAAACAAATAAGCAAAACACAGAGTCTATCAAATAGTGGAAAGTGCTATTGAGAAAATAAAACTGGGTGGTCAACTCCACCATAGCCAATATTGGAATGATTAAGCAGCCTTTTCTCATGTAAGCATTTTCCAGTGTCATTACATGTTCATTACAAGCATAACTCCTTTGAACAACTTTTATCAGGTTAGTGTTATTATTATCTCCATTGTATCAATGAGCAATCTGAGCCTTAATGATCTAAATCACACAGTTAGGAGGGGCAGAGTTGGGATTCAGACTGAGGCCTATCTGACCCAAAGCCTGTGCTCATAATCACTATGCTTTTTTACTCCCAGCAAACCTTATCACAAGTCTCTGAAGTCAGAATTATTATACCTATTTTATAGCTGGGGAAACTGAGGTTCAGAGAGGGGAATGAATTAATCCACCATTGCATAGCAAGTAATTGGATTTATTTTATTTATTTTTTTATTCTTTTAAAGATTTATTTATTTATTTATTTATTTATACAAGCATTAGGTACAGTCAGAAGGTAGGAAGGTGAGAGAATTCACCAGAGCCAGAGGGGAGAGCAGAGCAGGCAGAGTGACGAAATACACTGCAGCGGGCGGCAGGAGAGGTCTGTGCGCCATGTGGGACCCTCGCCCGGTGGCCAGGGATCCAACCGGCGCTGCAGAGGCTGTGGGCAGCTTCGCAACCCAGCGCTCAACCGCTGCGCCACCGGGGAGGCCCAGTAATTGGATTTAAACACAGATATTTCCAACACTCAAGGCTAGGCCTTTCTATAAACCCTGAGCACTAGGCACTTTTGTGCTTGACTGTCTTCACGTTTGTAGCACCCAGCCAAGGTATCAATTGTGGCCTTTGGCCTTCCCTCTTTGTCTTCCCACCTGTGGTTCATATGGAACCTTGAAAGGTGTGTGAACACCCCAGCACGCATCCAAGCCCTCTAGCTCCCATTCCTCATGGGCCTAGCAGATGGACCTGGATGATAATGTTAGGGGGAAAAGGATGTCCTAAACCTAATTCCGTACAGGCTTTGTAGACTCCACCCCCCACCCCAGGCCAAAGCCAAAGACACTGGGAACTCCAAATCCCATCACCACCAAAGGGAAGGTGGCTGGGACCTGAGGGTGGGGTTAAGCAGCCAGGTGTGGTATAAAGCCAGACATGTGGGCTTTAGAGGGGAATCCCCCATTTTGGCTCCCCGCCAGCTCACAGCATCCGGCCAGCTCCGAGAGTGCCTTTGGATTTCCAGGTGGGCGGATAGGGTAGGACGCATTAAAGACTTTATTTCCCTATTTTCTCCCTGAGTTGTACATTTCCGTAATTCCCTTTCCCTTGTAAATAAACCTTTTATTAACCTTTTGTGTGTGCCTGTAGTGGAGTATTCATAAGTCCCTTTTAAGCACGCGGGTGAGGACCCGTAGCCAGGCAACCCGTTTTATATCGGGGTTGCCCTTTAACAATAAGACCACACAATTATTGAAAGAAGGCTTAAGATATGGGCAGGAAATTCTGGCGTTCTGAGGTTCCTGGCATTCACTCGAGAAGAGAAGGGGCCAATGATCCAAATAGACATATTCCCTTGGCTTTGCAGACCCTTTACCTCATGGAGAGGCGCTTGTACTGTGTAGGGCCCAGAGAAGGGGCCTCTGTATCCCAGTATTGCCTATGATATTGACATCTGTAGTAGGCTAGGCTCCAAGATCCTCCTCCCTTGGCTTCCTGAGTTAGGTCCTGCTTTGTAGTTGGGGGTGAGAGTGTTCTATGGGACTGGGACTCTGGCGTGTCTGGCCGGTGAAGAAAGGAACCTTGCCAGCAAGCACTGCTGAGCGTTCACGCAGACCCTTAGTTCCCTTTGCACTGTTATTCATGGCACTCTCAGCACACGCAGCCTCATTTCTTAGTTGTTTAAAAAAATTATACACTTGATGTGTTCTTCCATTAGAAAATTTAGAAAAACTTGGAAAAGTAAAGGAGAAAAAGATTACCCATCATTCTAACAAAGGTACCCACTCTGAACATTTGTTGTAATTCCCCCTTCTCTGCATTATTTTTATAGAGTCGAAATACTTCACATTTTTCTTGCTGTTTTCATTTGAACATTTCCCCTTGTAATTGCATATTCTTAATAACCATCATTTTAAATGGCAACTGATATACCATAATGTACTTAATCATCCTCTGAATACAGGGCAGGAAACTCGACCCATTTTTTTCATTGCTTTCAATCATGCTGGGGTGGGCATACTTGCACATACAGCTTTTAGGGAATCGATCTTTAAGAAACCACTCTACTCAACTTCTTTCCCTTCTTTCCCTGTAGCTAGATCTGATTCATTCTTAGAGTTATTCATTTATTCATTCATTTCCTCGGTACACATTTACTCAGTACTTCTGAGGACCAGACCCTGAGGTCTCACAGGTGTGAGTAAGACAAAGCCCCAGCCTGCTAGGAGCTCCCAGTCTGCAGGGAGAGTCAGGCATGGAAATGGGCAATTTCAGACCAGTTTGATCAGAGCTGTAATGGAGGCAAGATAAAAATCCTGCAGGAGAACAGAGCAGGGGCTCCTGATCCAGCCTAGGGACATTAAGGTAAGTTACCTTCCTGGAGGAGGCTTTGCCTAAATGAGTCATGGAGGATGAATAGGAGTTGGCTTGAAGAGTAACTTCCTGTTAAACATAATGAGTTGAATTAACTTATTTATCTCTGTTTATTTATCTGCTGCTTCCCCAAATTCTACTGAAATATGAGTAAAGGAATAAAACAGGTAGAGACATATAAGGTATGAAGTGCTGACCAGAAGTAAATTATTGCACTCAGAGAACCTGAGAAAGGCTCAGGATTCAGAGGTCCTGTGAATGCAGAAGGAAGGGTAAATAAAATGTGCAACTGAAAACAAGAGACTATTGAAAGTCTCTTAATAGACTCTCTTGACTCCTTCCCAATTCCCCCACCCCCCACCTTATCTCTGCAGATGGAGAGTGATTCTTTGGAGAACTTGAAGTTGAGAGGCTCTGGGCTTGGGGACAGCAGGCACAACAGAGGTTGGGGTGAAACAGGGCTGAAAGCACAGGGATCTGCATTCTAAACCATTGAGACTCCCACCTCTTCCCACACCCCTACTTTCAGCACACCAAAGTCAGAAGCACATGAGAGAGTGAAGGATTCTTCTTTGGGGAAACTGAAAGGCCCCAGAAAAATGCATCCAAAAGGTGACATTTGGGAGTCTTTCAACAAAATCATAGGCTTTCAGCCCAGTAACTGTGTAATGGGGCCCACCACCCAGCATGCTCCATCTGCACACAGAGCTTACCATCAGCTTATTAGTGTTATGGGAACTGATCACCAGGATCATCATCCAAAGACCCTTAAGATAAGTATATATCATCTTATATAAATGAAACCTCAATACAACTGGCATTAGAAAACTCCCAAGCCCTAGGTAGCCAGAGATGATCATATAGTGCAGTGCCACTCGAGGAAGACCATCAACCTGCAAAGTTGACCCAAAAAAGCAAGCAAACAAGCATAAAAAGGAACTTGGAAGGAACAGAGATAATGAAGGGAAGACAAGAAATTCAGAAAATTAAAGATAGTAGGATCCAAATAAAGATTACAGCAAGATCAGAAACTAAAAGGCGAGGAAATCTCCTTTGGAGCAAAACAGCAAGATGAAGAGATGGATAAAAGAAAAGTTGAGAAAACAGAAGGATCGTTGAGGTGCTCCAACATATGACAACAAGAGTGGTAGAAATAAGAGAATAAAAGAAAAAAGAAGGGAATGATCAGAAACATAATTCGAGAGCATAAGTGATCAGCAAACTAAATGAGAAAAAGACCCACACCAAGGCATACCATTGCGAAATTTCAGAACACCGGGGATAAAGAGAAGATCCTGAAAATGTCCAGAGAAAAAAACATATCATATACAAAGGACTAAGAAAAAGAATGGCATGGGGAGGCCTCCCCTGGTGGCGCAGGCAGTTGAGTGCAGCGCTATGAAGCTGTCTTCAGCCTCTGCAGCACCGGTTTGATCCCGGCCAGCTGGTGAGGGTCCCACATGGCACGGCAGACTCTCTTGTCTTGCCTGCAGCTCCCCTCAGTGTATTTCATCAGTCTGCTTGTTCTCTTCCCCACTCTGTCTCTGGTCAATCCTCTCACCCTCCCGCGCATCTGGCCTATACCCCAGTTCTTGTATGTATGTATGTATAGATAGATATCTAGATAGATAGATAGATAGATAGATAGATAGATAGATAGATAGATAGATAGATAGATAGATAGATAGATCTTTAAAAAAAAAAAAAAGAATGGCATGGGACTTCTTGGCAGCAACACCAGAAGCTAGGAGACAATGGAGTAGTGTTCTCAAATTCTGAGGGAATATAATTTCCAACTTAGAGGTCTATACCCATTTGAATTATCAGTCAAGAGGGAGCACATAAGAAAGACATTTTCAGACATGTACAATCTGAAGATTCTATGTCCTGTGCCTCCTTTGTCAGGAAGTACTGGAGAATGTGCTCCAACAAAACACAGGCATAGGGCCTCCCCTGGTGGCGCAGCGGTTGAGCCAGGCTGAGAGGCTGCCCGCAGCCTCTGCAGCGCTGGTTCGTTCCCCGGCTGCCGGCGAGGGTCCCAAAAAAAAAAAAAAAAAAAAAAAAAACCCACAGGCATAAATGCAGACATGAAGGAATCTAGGAAATGGAAAATCCAACACAGATGAGAAGGGACTCTCAGGATGATGGAAAGGGGGAAGATCTCAGGGCAGTGCCTGTGCAGGCCTAGAGAACAGTAAGCATCATTGGCAGCAGGGATGGATGTCTCGAAGGAAAATAAGTCTGATGGATTACATGATGTGTCAAAACATATTGAGTGGAGAATTGCACAGGTGACAGAGTTTGGGGAAAACTGATCATAGGAATGAAGAAAACTAAGCAAGAAAGTGTCCCCCCCGCCCCCCAAGTAATCAACACAGGGTGAGGTGGCATATAAGTTATAAGGGAAAGAAAATGTAATTATAGCAAATGATATTTATCCATTAATAATATCTATGCATCATAGTATTTCAAACCACCAATATTGATTTAACAAAAAAACTGATTTAACTGCACTGGTAGAATGAGAGGAGGGATGTGCATCTGCATGAAAACTGGGGCCTGAGGGTGGTAGTATGTGTAAGAGCACTGTATCTTCTCCCTGCATAGTAGGAATTCAGTAAGTAACGTAATTTTTTTTTTAACTCAAGAAATAGAAGTATGTATGTGTTATTGAGAAATGAAAGGTAAAGACCTAGAAAAATAGTTAAAAGACTTGGGAAGAGTTTGTCTCTGAGAGTGGAAGGTGGAGGTGAGGAGAGGGAGAGTGGGGCATTTGTGTTTTTCGTTATCCTTGTAGTATTGTGAGACTTGAAAATCTATATGCATGCATTACTTTGGTAAAAAAATAAAATTTGAAAAGGATAGACTTGGGAAAAAATTTCAAAAACAGTTTAGCAATATGAACATCGACTTTAGAAATATGAAAACGAACTGTAAGAGTTGTAAAGGAGACTTATTTTTAAGAGCCTTTCACACTTTAACTTTAAAAACTATTTCACTTATTACTTTTTTAAAATTAAAAAAAAAGTAATTTAGAAAGCTTAAAAGGGACAAGAGAGTTCCAGGTCGCCAATACCAGGTGGCACAAAACGTAGGTAGGAGAGTGAAATGAGATTTTTTTTAAAAGATTTATTAGCACTGGGTACAGTCAGAAGAACGGGAGGGTGAGAGAATTCACCAGAGCGAGTGGAGAGTAGAACAGGTAGACTGACGAAGTACACTGCTGAGGGGAGCAGCGGGCCGCAGGAGAGGTCTGCGCGCCATGTGGGACCCTCTCTGGGGGCGGCCGGGGATCGAACCCATGCTGCTGAGGCTGCGGGCAGCCTCGCAGCCCAGCGCTCAACTGCTGCGCCACCAGGCGAGGCCCTGGAATGAGATTTTAGAGCTCTTGCTTGGGCTCCTTGGCCAGGCAGGGTCAATGGGGGAATTTACTGAATGTTTGAAGTAGACTGACAGATTGGTGCTTTAAAGATGTTAGATGTTCCTTTAGCAGCCAGTATGAGAATATAGTTGTTCATTGAAGAGAATTCTAGTTAGACAGGTGATTTTTGGGAGAGGAGGTCCCTGGCCGCCCCAGGTCTAGCTCTTAGTTTTTGGAGATACCTGTACAATCGCTGGGTCACACTACGTACCTGTTTTTCTTCAGGACATTCCAGGGAGAATCCCTGTTTATAGATGTCCCTTAAAAAATAAAATTAAATTAAATAAAGCAACAACTGTTCAGTCTCATTTCCGTTGGACTCTTGATTTTTAATTTTTTAAGATTATTTTTATTAGAAAAAAAATTTTTGTTTAAATATCTTTTTTTTTTTTTTAATGACATAGGATTTCTTCCTGCAGGTACAGTCACCACACTTTTCCCATCATCAAAGTACACACAGTCCCCCACCACACTCCACTGTGCTCACCTCCCCCCCTGTTCTAACTCTCCCCCTCTCCTTCCCTCTCTCCAACTCCTCCTGAGTGTCTCATATCTATGGTCTGCTTTCAAGTGTCAGTCTTATAGTTTGTCTTTTTTCTGACACTTTGGTTTCTCTAGATTCCACATAAAAGTGAAGCCATCTGGTATTTATCTTTCTCCTGGATCACTTCACTTAGAACAATCCCTTCCAGTTCCTTCCATGTTGCCACAAATGGCATGAGTTTATCTTTTTTGATCACTGAGTAGTATTCTTTTCTGTATATACGCCAAATCTTCTTCATCCATTCATCTCTTCTGGGGCATTTAGGTTGTTTCCATATCTTTCTTGGCTATTGTAAATGGTGCTGCAATAAACATAGGAGTGCAGGTTTCCTTTTGAGTTAGTGTTTTTGTGCTTTTTCAATAGATACCTAGGAGTGAAATTGCTGGGTCATATGGTAGATTGATTTTTAGTCTTTTGAGGAAACTAAACACTTCTTTCCCATAGGTGCTAGACCAGTCTACATTTCCATCAACATTGTAAAAATATTCCCTTTTCTCCACACCCTTGCCAGTGCTTGTTTCTGTTGTTGTCTTTTAATTGGGCCACCTCTCAGGTATGAGGTGATATCTCATTGTGGTTTAACTTGAATGTCCCTGATGATAAGTGATGATGAGCATTTTTTCATATGTCTGTTGGCCACTAGCATGTTTTCTTTGGAAAAGTGCCTATGTGGCTCTTTTGCCCATTTTTTGATTGGGTTTGTTTTTGTTGTTGTTGTTGAGTTATATAAGTGCTTTGTAGATCATTGGTATCAATCCCTTATCAGATGTAAGGTGTGCAAATATTTTCTCCCATTCAGTAGGGTGTCTCTTTGCTGTGCAGAAGCTTTTTAGTTTGATATTGCCCCAGTTTATTTTTTCCTTTATTTTTCTTGCTGCTGGAGATGAGTCCACATAGATGTCTCTGAGGTTTATGTCATGGAGTGATTTGTCTGTTTTCTTCCATGTATTTTATGGTTTCAGGTGTTACATTCCAGTCTTTTATCCATTTTGAGTTGATTTTTGTGCATGGTGTGAGATAATGATCTAGTTTCCCTCTTTTGCATGTGGCAGTTCAATTCTCCCAGGACCATTTATTGAAGAGGATTTCCTTGTTTCTAGTGTATATACTTTGCTCCTTTGTTGTATATTAATTGTCCATAAATGTGTGGTTTTATTTCTAGGTTCTCAATTCTATTCCATTGGTCTGTTTGTTTTGTTCCAATACCATGCTGTTTTAATTATTATGGCTTTATAGTATACTTTGAAATCCTCCATTTTCCCCCTTTTTAGTCAGGTGAGCTTTGGATATTCCATATGCATTTCGGTAATCTTTGTTTTACTTCTTTGAAGAATGCCATTGGGATTTTTATTGGGATAGCATTACATCTATAAATTTCTTTGGGTAGGATGGCCATATTGACAATGTTGATTCTTCCAATTCGTGAGTAGGGTATGTTTTTCCATTTCTTTGTGTCTTCCATTTCTTTTAACAATGTTTTATAGTTTTCCTTGAAAAGTTGTTTCACCTCCTTTGTTAGGTTTATTCCAAGGTTGTTGGGCTTTTTTTTTTTTTTTTTTTTGATGAGATTGTAAATGGGATGGCTTTCTTAATTTCTTGTTCTTTTGGTTCATTATTTGGTTAGGAAGGCGGGTTATTTTTGTGAGTTGATTTTGTATTCTGCCACTTTGATGAACTGGTTTATTATTTCAATTAGTTTTTCCATGGAGTCTTTGGGGTTCTCTATTTATATTATCATATGCAAATAATGATAACTTCTTTTCCATTTTGGATTTCTTTCATTGCTTTCTGATGCCTAAGTGCTCTAGCTAGGACTTCTAATACTATGTTTAATAGTAGTGATGAGAGTGAACATACTTGTCTTGTACCAGATATTAGTGGAAAGGTTTTCAGTTTTTCACCATTCAGAATGATACTAGCTGTGGGTTTGTCATATGACTTTTATTATGTTATGATATGTTCCATTTATGCTGTTTTTCAAGAATAAATGGATGTTGGCTCTTATCCAATCTTTTCTCGGCATCTATTGATATAACCAAGTGGTTTTTTTCTTTCCTTTTTGTTGACGTGGTGTATTACATTGATTGATTTTTGGATGTTGAACCATCCTTGTGTTCCTGGTATAAATCTCATTTGGTCATGGTGTATAATTGTTTTAATGCATTGTTGGGTATGGTTTGCTAAGATTTTGTTGAGGATTTTTGTGTCTGTATTCGTTGGGGAGATTGGTTTGTAGTTTTCTTTCCTCGAATTGTCTTTGTTTTGTTTTGGTATTGGTGTAATGTTGGCCTTGTAAAATGTGTTTGGAAGAATGCCTTTTTTCTCAATTTTTTGAAAGAGCAAGATAGGTATCAGTTCATCTTTGAAGGTTTGGTTGAACTCACTTGTGAAGCCATCTGGTCCTGGACTTTTGTGTTTTGGGAGAGTTTTGATTACTGTTTCAATGGCCTTGCTTGTGATTGGTTTGTTCTCAGTTTCTATTTCTTCCCTATTCAGTCTTGGATGATTGTATAATTCTAAGAATCTGTCTGTTTTATCTAGGTTGTTGAATTTGTTTGCATATTTATAGTCATCCCTTATCCTGTGAATTTCTGCAGTGCCTGTTGTAACTTCTTTTTCATTTTTGATCATATTTATTTGACTTTTCTCCCTCTGTTTCTTAGTGAGCCTAGCTAAAGATTTGTCTATTTTGTTTTTTTCAAAGAAACAGTTTTTGGTTTCATTTATCTTTGGGCTGCCTTTTTTATTTCTATTATATTTATTTCTGCTCTAGCTTTCATTATTTCCTTCCTTCTACTGTCATTTGAATTTTTTATTCTTCTTTTTCTAGTTCCTTGAGAGAAGACACAAGGTTGTTTGTTTGGGCTCTTTCTATAATAGTTTATTAATGTGGGCCTATATTGCTATATGCTTCCCTCTTAGAACTGCTTTTGCTGTATCCCATACATTCTGAAAGGTTATATCCTCATTGTCATTTGCCTTAAGATATTTTTTGATTTCTTCTTTGATTTCCTGATTAACCCAGTGGTCATTCATTCGTGTATTATTCAGTCTTCACATATTAATGTATTTCCTTGCTTTCTTTTTATAGTTGATTTGTAGTTCAGTACCTTTATGGCCAGAGAAGTTCCTTGGTATGCTTTCTATTTTCATGAATTTGTTGACATTTCCCTTGTGACACAGTATGTGGTCAATCCTGGAGAACAACCCATGTGTACTTGAGAAAAATGTGTATTGACTTTTTATGGGTGTAATGCTCTGTAAATGTCTGTTAGGTCTGTGTGGTCTAGTTCTTTGTTTGAAGCAACTATGTCCTCATTTATTTTCTGTCTCATTGATTTGTCCATTGGTGAGAATGGGGTACTGAAGTCTCCAATCACATATGTATTTTCTCCAATGTCTGTTTTCAATTTTGATAGTAGTCATCTAATGTATTTTGTGCTCCTTTGTTTGGTGAGTATATATTGATGAGTGTTATGTCTTCCTGTTGTATTGTTCCCTTGACCATTATATAGTGCCCATACCTGTCTCTTGTTACTTTTCAAAGCTGGAAGTCTGTTTTGTCTGCTGTAAGTATGGCTGTTCCTCCCTTCCTTTGGGTGCCATTGACTTGAAGGATTGTTTTCCACCCCTTTACTTCCAGTCCATTTTTATCCTTGGTACTTACATGTGTTTCCTGGAGGCGGCAGAAGGTTGGATTCTGTTTTTGTTTTTTGTTTTTTGTTTTTTTTAACTGAATTTTTAGTTTTTCCACTTTTCAGCAATTTAATTTTTTTCCTATTTTATTTTTAGATTTTTTTATTTTAATATTTATCATTTTTTAGATAATACTTGCTTCCCCTCACCCCCTCAGATTGAGTCCCCCTAGAATTTCCTTCCCCAAGGTACCCTTGCACCATCACCACAGTCCCCTGTGCTCTTCCCTCCCTCCCTCCCTCTCACCCCTCTCCCTCCTCCTCCCCTGCAGGATGTCTCTGGTTTATAATTGTCTGTTTTTGCTTTTGTTGTGTTTTGTACTGTTGTTATTTTTTTTTACACTGATGTCTTATTTGGTTCCCCTATATTCCTGTTATAAGTGAAACCATCCAATACTTTTCTTTTTCCTTCTGGCTTATTTCACTGAGCATAATTCCTTCTAGCTCAATCCACATTGCTGTGAATGGCATGAGTTTATCTTTTTTGATTGCTGAATAATATTCCATTGTGTATATATACCACATCTTCTTGATCCAGTCATCTATTTTTGGGCATTTGCGTTGTGTCCACGTTTTACCTATTATAAATAGTGCTGCAATAATATTTCTCCAAAGAGGAAATGCAAATGGCCAACAGGCATATGAAAAAATATTCAACATCCCTCATAATCAGGGAAATGCAAATCAAAACCACCCTGAGATACTACCTTACACCAGTAAGAATGGCACATATCAAAAAGCAAGCAACAACAAATGTTGACGAGGATGCAGTGAAAAAGGAACTCTCTTACATTGCTGATGGGAGTGTAAACTGGTCCAACCATTGTGGAAAGCTGTCTGGAGGTTCCTCAGTCTACTAAAAATGGAGCTACCATATGATCCAGCAATTCCACTACTAGGGATCTACCCAAAGGACACAAAAACAGTGATTCAAAAGAGCACCTGTACACCTATGTTTATTGGATTCTGTTTTCTAATCCAACTATGTCTTTTTATTGGTGAGTTCAGACCATTGATGTTTGCAGTGATCATTGACATGTAAAAATCCATCTCTGCCATTTTGTTCCTAGCATTGTGGTTCTATTTAATGCCTTACTCAGTTCTTTGTGTTCGCTCCACTCTCTAGTTTAGATCTAAGGATTCTTTTAATATTTGTTGGGGTGGGGGGGAAATCTCCCTAAGATATTCTTTGTTTGAGAAGGTACTTCTCTTTCTGTCATACAGGAAGGAGAGCTTTGCAGGATAGAGTCCTCTTGGCTGTCATTTTTTTTTTTCTTGGAGTATTTGGATATGTCATTCCATTCTCTTCTTGCCCTTAGTGTTTCTTTAGAGATATCTGCAGGCAGTCTCATTGGTGCTTCTTTATACGTTATATGTTTCTTCTACCTTGTCGGCTTCATTATTTTTTCTTTGTCTTGGACTCTTGGGAGTTTTACTATTACGTGTCCTGTTGTAGTTTTCCTTTCCTCTAGAGAGCTAGATGTTCTTTTGCTTCCTGTATTTTTATGTTCATTTCTCTCTTCAAGTTTGGAAAGTTGTCCTCCACTATTTCCCTAAATAGATTCTCATTTCCCTTCTCTCTCACTCCTCTTTCTGGAATTTCTATGATTCTTACATATTTCCTCTCCTCATGGTGTCAGATAATTCTTGAAGTGTTTCTTCATTTTCCTTTGTTTTCTTTTTCCTTTGTTTTCTGTTTCTCTCTTTCCTTTTCTATCTTTCTTCTTATTTTTTTATTTTCAAGATCACTGATTCATTCTTCCACTTGATTTATTCTACTTCCATGACTTTTTTCTGAATTTTTTGCTTCCTTCTGTAATTCCATTATTTTCTTGTTTAAAGTTTCAATTTCGAGCTTCTGTTTGTTGATTCTGTTACTCACAGTATTCATTTTCATTTCTGAGTTTTCTTTGTGTTGTTCCCATTCTTTAGCTTCCTATTCATGGTCATCTTGAATTCTGTGTCTGATAGGTAAGGAAGCTCTTCCATGTCTGTGGTTTGGTTCTGGGGTTTTGTTTTCTATCTGTGGTGTATTGTTACCCTGAGGGCTTGCTTGGGTATTTGTATTTTTCTTTCTCCTCATTGTTTGCTTTGTTGTCTTTGGGGCTTTTGTTGTGTATGAGTCCTTCTCCCCCACTGTTCTGGGTGTTTTCTTAATGGTGGGCACAGCTACTGAGGTCTTGTAGGATCTGGGATGGTGCTAGAGCCTCCCCAAAGAACTTCTGGCCCTTTTCTGGTGGCTGGAGGAGGCTAGGATGGTGCTGGGTCAAGAGGTTGAGTTGCTGGCACCTCACCTTGCCCAGAAGCAGTGGCTCAGAGTCTGTTTCTGGTGGCCAGGAGAGCAAAGGGTTGCTGAAGAGCCATGATATATAATGAAGCCCTTTTTGGCCCAGGCTAGGGCTTGAGTACACCAAGGCACTGGTGACTGGGTGCTGAATGGGATGCACTTCCCAGGTGTGGCTAGGGGCCTGTGATGAAAAGCTAGGCCTTGTGAGGCCTGGAGTAGGGATTGTGTCTACTCCTGAGGAGCCAGTGGCTGAGCCTGGAGTCAGGGGTGCTTCCCGGGAGTGTTGCTGCAGAGCCCTGAGGTAGAGCAAAACCCTGTGAGGCCCAGGTTGCAGCACAGGTCTGCTAGGAGGCACTGGTGGCTGAGCAGTGTGCAGGATTCCTGATTTTTTAGACATATTACCAAATCCTGGCTCGAGGTTCAGTCTGTCACTTTCAGCTAACTTTGCATTTCTTGTTTCTGATGCATTTTATGTTTGTTTTATTAGTTGAGCTCTCAGAGGACAATGTTGTTTATCTAATTGAGATTCTTGAGGAAAGGCACCTGATTGTTTCCCCAGGTGCTGTTTATAGATGGCTTGGTGGACCCAAACTGAAGGTAGGAAATCCAGTCAAGGGGTGAGGCAGACATCTCAATCTGGCAACTTGAAAACTTACATTTTTTTCAGTCATTCTGCCCTGTTGTCTCCATAAGTCCTTAAAAGGCTCAGGAACTTTAAACATTTGCCATTCATTCTCTCATCTACCAGATAGCCTCGTGTACCTGGAAGTGCAATATCAAAATCCTTGGTCAGATTGTACACTGGGTTTTTGGTTCATAAAATATGGCCATAGGCTTCAATAAGTTACCTTTATTGAACATCACATCTAAGGATGGGAATTGGCATAACCAAGCCTTTTGAGATCCCCAGAGTGGTAAGTGGCCTTTCATTAAGAGAAGTCTGTGAGAGTAATGGGAGAAGTCACCTCTTCTGCTGACAAAGAACGAGAAAAGGAAACCTGCTACTTGCTCTTTGCTGTGACATGTAGACAGCTAAATCTCCAGGCTCAGCCACTGGCTCTTCAGGAGTAGACACAATTTGGTTGATAAACGAGAAGAACTTTTTGAGGAAGGATCTGAAGACTGTTTGGAACTCTGCTACCATACCCCATCACTTTGTAGATGAGAAACCAAGGTCCAAAGATATTTTTCTACCAGTCGGTACTGCTTCCCAAAAGAATTGGCACCCAGCTTCATAAAGAGAGGTGTAGAGTGACCAGGGGCAGCACATCAGCCTTGCAGAGGTTGAGGATAACCCAATATTGATGATTGTTACCTATTCATAATTAATAATCTATGCATAGCCCTTTTTGCACTCTGCGGGGGGTGGGGGTGTAGCCCTATACTGAGGGTCATGTGAGGCTCTACACACTCTTGATTTAGTAAGAATCAGTGTGCAGTGAGAAGTGGCTAATTCACTCAACATCAGGCCTTGGAGTTCTTTTGTTCTCAGCTGACATCTTGATGCTTTTGGGACAAAAGTACATGTCTGGTAACCTCTCCAAAGAAACAGCCCTGATGAAAAAGGTCTAACTTAACCTTGGTGATTTTAAGGAAAGACATTGGGAGAATAAGGAAAGTCACCTTAACGGTGCATAAGTGTCTTCACTGGTGCTTGTGGTCCAGGGGTGTGTGGTGGTGAGAGCACAGGGTTTGGAGTTCACACCGTGCTCCCCTGCTCATATGACCTGGGACAGATGTTTTAGGGAAAGAGACTCAGGCTTACTCCTTTGAGCTGCTGGGGAGTCCTTGAAGATAGGACCCACCGACCTGGTACCTGCAAATAGTTGGGCCAGGCCTCAGAAGCAATCTTGTTGCTGCAGAACAAGGTAGAAAGTTTTAATAAATTGAGAAGGTGCTTGGTGACTCTGGTCCTGTCTCTTTAGGGGGCTGAGGAGGCTAAAAATTGTCCCACTGTCATTGTCTGGGCATCATGTGCTGAGCTGTGTGCACGGTGAAGCATGCAGCCTCACATCACCCTGGAAGGGGAGGGATTCCCATCACCCCTTCCCCATCTTACAAGTGAAAAATCTGGGGCTGGGTATGGGGGAGTGTCTTCCCTCAGATGATATGGTAGTAAGTAGCAGAACTGGAAGTGCTGTACTCAACTGCTGTCTGGCTCCAGCACCCTAATGCTTGCTTACCCCACCAGCCTGGTGGAGACTCCATTCATACTTCCAACAAATACTCCCTTCCGAGGTCTGGCTCCCCTCCCTGTGTGTCCCTCTCATTCTGCACTCAGTATAGATGATGCTCCCCTTCTAAGGTCTGAGAACCTGAGGACAACCTGTTCTGTGTCCAGCTGCCTCCTCGTCAGTCAGCTTAGGAGAGTGTGGCTGGAGGCTGAAGGAAGAGGAAGAAGACAAAAAGGAAGAGGAAGACACTTCCCACACTCTCCCACTTCCAAGTTCCCTTCTTCCTTCCTTTCACCCTTCTTTCTGTTTCTGTCTATCTCTCTCTTCCCCTCCTTGCCCCCCGCCAGAAACAACCAGAGGGGTGTGGTTCAGACTTCACTCATTCCCTGGGTTCCCTCAAAGCTGTCCCCCATTCCATTCTCTTTTTTCATCCTTCCTTTGCCTCTGAGGGGGCCTCACAATGAAGAAGGCAGGCCCATGTAGTAGAAAGGAACCTGGCAGCTGACTCACTTACCCCCTCAGCCTCATTCTCTTCATCTGGAAAATAAGCAGGTTGGACCAGGCAATTGGCAAAGCCTTTTCTATGTTGTTAATAATACCTGGCATTTGTCTGATGGCTTCCAAAGGGTTTAATCATCCTAACAATCCTGTGAGGATTGGCCTCATGTTACAAGTGGGGAGACTGAGGCTCAGATTCTGAGAGGCGAAATGACTTACTCAGGTTATGGGCTGGTAAGTGGCAAAGCCAATATCTGAAGCTCTGTCTCTGTGTTTAAAGCTCAGGCTTCACCCCTGTCCACGGCTTCAAGCCCCCTCTCAGCCACTCTGAGGAAGACTTCGTTCCTCACTGTGACCCTCATGATCAGTTCCTGACCTCATCTCCAACCCTTTGTGCACTCCACTCCAGCCACGCTACCCTCCTTCCTGTCCCAGCAACTGGCCAGACTGTGTCATTTCATGGCCTTTGCACTGACTATTCTCTCTGCATGAAATACCTTTCCCCTCTTTTCATGACATGTGCTAAGCCTCAAGGCCACTGCATAGGACAGAGAGAAGAAGACTACAGAGTACATACTGACTTGGGTTTTTGTTTGTTTGTTTGTTTCCCTTTCAGATCTGATGGCGAGAATTCCAGAACAGTCAGGTCAGTACCTCTTTTCTTTCATAGTCGTTGGGAGATGGGCTTGGGACTGGGGTGGGGGCCTCTGTTTTGTTACTTTGGGATTCATGGGGAAGAGTAGGGGCCAACTCACCAGGTTTTATCCCGTTGTTATCAGGGGTGGGTATAAAGTGGAGTTGTGGGTATGGGTGGCATGGAGAGGGAATAAAAACTGTTCCTCAGTCTTTCTGACCCTAGCTGCCTCCTGGGCTGAGATGAGCACCATAGGGGCTCAAGGGAGCGGTTCAGATGGCAAAGCCATCTCTGTCAGCTCGGGGCTTAGACTATTCTCCATCTTCTCCTCCCAGGAGAAGAGTGCCCTGGGCTTCCTAGTCTAGCTTTTGAGCTCCACCCTAACCTGTGCTAACCTTGAGTAGTGGGACTTGGGTGGACTTTTGATGTGTACATTCTCCACAGAAGAAACATGTTATGGTGACAAGTGTGCATTCTTTTAACTTCATTAAGTTTTCAGGGTGTGATCAATTGGCCATTTGAGGATGGGAAGTAAAACTGGGGTGGAGGCAGGGCTGTTAGTGCATTTCCCAGGCCTGAACCCATCAGAAGCTTTGTGAAGACTCAGCATCAAGTGTATGGACCCTTTGGAAGTGATGAGGGATTCAGGGTGGACCCATTCAGCTTAGCCAGGGGTAATGGTACAAGGCTCTGGGGTGAGATGGGCCCAGGCAGCAGAGGCGTAGGATGGATATGCCTGGTCTCAATCAGGGCTCCAGCTGGCACATACAGCACTTTGGTGAAGAGTAGAATCCACTGAATAAATCAACTGGAGTAATGTTCCCTTTCTACTGGGTGACTATAGCCCCTCACCAGGGTTTGCAGTTCAGTGAGCACAGAACAGGCTTGATTAAAGTTCCCACTTGTGCTCTCTGGGCTGTGAACCCTTGTTCAGGTTATAACTTCCCCGACCAGGGCCTGGCATGTCTCATTCCAGGGCCTGGCATGCAGGCAGTGGATATGGGAGGAGGCCAGAGAACATACAGATGGAGGTGCCTAATGAGATATATCATATCCCAGCATCCCCAGCAGGGAGTGTAGAATGAGCCCACTGATGCCAAGGGCCAAAGTCAGGACTGTGGGTGGGGAGCAGGAAAGCAGGGGGAATGTGATGGACACAGTCAGGCCAAGTGTCTAGGCAAGGAGTGTGCGATGAGCCACAGATCATCCCACCATGCAGCCAAGGGGTATAGCATGGGCACAGCCTGTACTAGCATTTAGGAAGGTACTCTTCTAGCCAAAGATACAGATCCCACTGCCCCCCTGCGGATTTGGAGAAAGACAGCTTGGGCTAGCTCCCAGGTAGCCCCATTGATATGCCTGCTGCTTGTTGGGGAACCCAATTGAAGGTGTCTCTAGTGCTCGGCTCTTCCTTGCAATGGAGCTCCTGGGACCTATTGCTCAGGTTATTTAATAATTATAATAATCATAAGTCATATGATGACATATGTTATGTCTTTACAACTTACAGATGTTGTCAGGGACTTTCTTTTGTTTGATCCTCCCAGTGACACTGTAGGTGGAATCTCACTGGCCTTATCATCATTGCTTTACAGTTGAGGAAACTGAGGCTCAGGCTGCTTATGGTTTTGCCTACAGCCACACAACTAATAGATGGATGAGCCAGGATTCAAACCCAGGTCTGCCTGGCACTAAGCCCAGAGCCCCGCCCACGGCGTCACTATGGGAACCCTCGGCAGCCTTTGCACATAATAACAACTATCCGTATCCTCATCTGAACATTAGTAATAATAGTAGTTATCATTTCCTTTGCATGTGCTAAGAACTCTGAACATGATCTTATTTAACGCTTAAAGCAGCCCTACTATACACGGATAAGGATCCCTGGTTTGTGGAAGATGAGGACAATGAAGTTCTTAGGAGGGTCAGTGCCGTGTCCAAGGAAAGCAGAACAGTGGGGCAGGTTGGCATCACTCTGACTCATATCCTGGACTGTCTTGTTCCAAAGCCAGCATTTTTTTTTTTTACTGAGAGCTCCTTCCTGACACTATTCCTGGGCCACAGTCAAGGAGGCTATAAGAACCTTGAGAACTCAGCAATTGAGGAAGCAAGGGTCAAAACTGGGCTATGGAAAAAAAAAAAACAAAAACTGGGCTATGGAAAGGGCCTGAAACATAGCACTGTAGGTCTTGCAAATGAGGTAGGAAGTTCCTTAACTGGGGGCCAGGACTGGCTGGGGCCATCTGATGCTCTCTCTAGACCCACATGTAAATTCCTGCACTCACTGCAGCTAGGGGTCAGGGATAGCTTTCTGTAGAAGGTAGCCTCTGAGCATGGCCGTGGATGACTAATGTGCAGACTTTGCATTGGGGGCATCCCTGGAAGTGGGAACCAGCATACACAGGAAATGAGGGTGGGGTTAGAGACATGGGGGCGGGGCAGGGGCCATCAGTTGGGCTAAAACAGATCTGGGCAGGAAAAGAACAAATATTGAAGTTCAGAATGCTGGTCTGGGCTGGATCATAGACTTCTTCTGTCAGCAGTGGGAGCCAAGGAAGGCTGGAGGAGAAAGACTGGAGTCTGCAGCACAGAAAGGGCAGCATCTAGATCTAGGCAAAGGGCTCCACTTATGGCTTGGTTGCTCTCCAGTTACATGTCTTTGGGAAAACCTATTTGTTCGTGTGTGTGTGTGTGTGTGTGTGTGTGTGTGTGTGTGTGTGTGTGTAGAGGAAAGGGTTCGGAGTATAAAGAAATATGAAGGAAGAGGGGCTGGGTGAGGCCTTCCTGTTGTGGAAGCTGGACAGTAAAGAGAGAGCAGGGTCAATGGGTTGCAAACCACTCTTGGCAGGGCCCAGACCTGAGGGTTAAGTGTGGGGTGCCAGAGGAAGTATGTAGCAATGCTCAGCATAAGATAGTGACTCCACGTATTGTAATGCCCTCTGCCCTCCCCCAGCCTATTCCAGTGTCATAAACTTGAGAGTCAAGCTTGAGAAATGCGGAACTTGTGAACAGGGAGGCAGAAGGGGTGTATACTTCTACTACCAGATGTGGAAGGAGCCCAGGCCTGGAGGGGCTGCTGCCACAGCGGGAGTCAGGCTGGAACTCAGAGACCCTGGGGACCAGGCTGGGGTTGCTAAGCACGCAAGGATGAGAGCTGGAGGAGGTGGCCTGTTGCTAGGAAAGGAGGGTATGGGTGGGGAAGTCACTGACACCCGCAGAGCCAGGAATGTCCCCATGGCAACAGGAACCGCAGTCGCTGGGGAGGAGAAGTGGGAGGAGGAGCCAGGGCTGGCTCTGTTCCCAGAGGAGGCCGCCCACTCTGGGCCTCAGTGCCCCCATCTGTGCAGGGGGAATTTGGATTAGATAATCTCTAAGGTTCTTCCTTGTTTTGACCTCCTGGCAATCTGGGGTGCCCGAGACCACCTGGACCTTTTGTGGCTCCCCTATCCATACATCCAGGATGCTAGCCGTCTCCAGAGCCATCCCAGCTGTGTCCTCTTCTTCCCCCCCATACTGCCTCCTCTCCACAGCATGGTTGCTCACCCCCTTCAATGTTCCCTTCCCACCATTTTCTTGGCCTGGGACCTTGTCACTGACTGCACAGTGAATGCTCTTTGGCTGGCTACCCTAATCCACCTAACAGCTCTCTCCCTTCTGGGGCTCTCCGGCCTCCATGGTCTGAAATTCTCCTGCTATCTTAGTAATCACTGTTGTCATTTATCAAGTGACTCCTAAGAGCTGGGGTCCACACAGAACATGTAACAGGCTCAGATCTTCACAGCGAATCTGTGGTCTCATATGCCAAACCCGCATTTTACGAATGAGACAAAGCTTGGAGAGCTCATGTGACCCATCTGAGGTCTTCCACATGCTCTGTAGTGGAGCCCGGCTTGGGACTTGGCTCTGTAGTTATCGCTCCTGCCATCTACTTAACAGCAGCACTCACTGGGTAAAAACTTGCTGGGTACATTACCTCTATTCTCTCATTTCATCCTCACATAATACTATATAGGCTGTGTATTATTGTCATTTTACAGCCGAGGAATCTAAGTGTTAGAGAGCTCAAAGAATGCATCCGTGGTAGAACTGGGTTGGATGTACATACCATCAGAGTTGCAGTCACCACGCTCTACCACGATCAACTCCATCATGTTCCAGAAGCACATACAGAGCCTTCCCTGTGTACCAGGCCTGTGTTGGGTGATCCGTGGGGGGTAAGAAACCAGGCTGCAGAGACAGCTAAGCCAGCTCTGGTGAGCCCAAATGGGAGTATGTTGAAGAGGAGAAGCTAGTTCTAAGGACAAGAGTCTAGAGTGGGTAAAGCTAGAATCTGACAGTGGGATGCGGGGCCGGGGATAGTTGGGTAATCTTCCCAAAGAAGGTACCTTTCCAGGAAGCCCTTGAGGGGCAAGGAGGGGTAAGAGGGTCCTCCCTGCCTTTCCTGTTTGTGTTCCCCTGCACCCACATCTGGCCCAGCCCCAGGAAGTGGGTGACCCCTAAACTGGCTGCGTGCCTGGTTGGCACCAAAATAAACTTGCCTTCTTTCTCTTTCCCTCCCCATCGCCTCTGTCCCCTCTGTCCTGGCTTTAATTAGCAGCCCTGGGGATGAGTCACTTGGCAGCTGGGGAGGGAGGCTTCACAAAGCCCAGTTAAGCCTCAACTCCTGCCCTGAGCCTGGTGGGCAGTGCCACTGTGTTCACAAATGTGGGTGCCCTCCTGCGTGTGGCATCTCTGTGTCCTTGTGGGTGTGAAGGGTGCAGGGGGAGCCCTCGTACTGGTACGTGTCCATGCATGTCAGGGTATCCGCATAGAAGCATAGCTGGTCGCTACTGACTTTGTTTCTATATGCCATTGAATGTCAGCATGTGTGTATGTGTGACTGGAGTGTGTGTCTGTGGCAGTGTCAGGAAATGAGGGAGCATTTGGGTGAACAAACACAAACGCTTTATAATTGCATTCATCCCTCCCTACATAAGTGTTCTTTATGCGTTTTTGCTTATGCAAGCCCTACACTTATATTCCCAATTTTCCCTTGTCTTAGTCTGGTACATTTTGTTGCAGGGAACAGAAACCCACTCAAACTCACTCAAGAATAAAGGGGGTGTGTGTGGGGGGGACTATTGTGAGGCTCCATCTCCTAGAATCTAAGAACAGTAAATGGAATATGGCCAGACCTCATGCCAGCTGGAAGTGGGGCCAAGAAGTCAAGGATCAAGACTACCCTCTTTCTGTATCTTGGGGGCCCATGTCTCTCCTCTTTTATCTCTGATGACCTGCCTGGTCTCTGTCATCTCTTTGTCACTGACTCTTCTCTCTGGACTAACTTCTCTGTTTTCACATAGCCTGACAGTGGCTGCCAGCCTGGAAGCTATGTGACCTCCCAGCTTCAGGACCTATCCCCACGTAGAAATGCTCTAGCATTTCTGTCTAACCTGTGGCAACATGCACGAGGACAAGGGGCTGTTGAAGGGAGTTGCTTCTCTTGGAAATGGGTGAAGGTAGAGTGTCAAATACCTGGTTCTGGGTGTTTTTTCATAACGAGCAGTGAGGTCAGACTGGAGGGGAGGGGGTACCTGCTTCAAGGCCCACAAATGTCAGCTTGACCATTCATTGAGGTTTGGGTTCCTGTTCTAATCCAAGCTGACCTTGGCTCACTATGCTTCCAAGTTCCATGCTCTTGCATCAACATGCCATTTCACCTAAAAATGTCCCCATATTTTGTGTCCAAACAACATTTAAGTGCACCGTGAATGTTACCACTACTGCCACAGTGGTGATTTTCATAGCTTTGGAACAACTGGCATAAAGCTGCTCATGGTACAGCTGCTATCAAGTTCTTGGTTGCTTCAGGAATTCTTACATTTTATTAGTGCAGTGACTGAATTTATAGTTATCTGCAGTGTATAATTACAGACGCACATTATCAATATTATCAGCTTGACGCTTGAGCTGACTTTTCCATTAGTACAAACCCTGCATTTTTTACATTAATTACAGAGGGAATTAATGACCCCCTTAGACAAGTTTTCACCTATGAGTAAAGAGTTTGGAACCAGCTATGGCCGTAATGACTGTTCTCCAGATGCAGGGGCAATGCCCATGACTCTGACCTTAGCCTTGGCCTGGCATCCTTTGACTGAGACTAGAGGCTGCCCACCAGCTACTAGAGGCCTCCTGTCTCTGACCTGGCACAGAGCAGGTGTTGTTATTTTTAATAAAATCATAGTTTTCTTACTGTTGTTAAAGACATCTTCTGTATGTAACTGGTAAACCTGACTGGGAGAGATCATCCCAGGCTCAAGGCAGTCTCCTTCAACATGCCCTTTATCCGCCCCCCCCTTTTTTTTTTACTATTCCAAGCATTAATAATTGCTTTGATTCAGAAAATGTCTGCTGTGTGTTAGGTACCAGGATGAGCACTTGATACACAACATGCATTATCTTAAATCCTCCTGGCCGACATGCCAAGTATGGGAAACTGAAACCCAGAGAGGGTAAAGTGACTTGCTGTAGAACATCCACCTATCCACGCACCACCTACTTGTGATTTGTTAAGTACCTACAATGTGCAAGGCTCTGTGCTTAATGAAGTGCAGTTGACACAATGATGAATGATAGAGGCCCCCTCAGAGGAAGCTCACTTGCTGATTGGGCTATGGGCCAGGAAATAGCCACAGAGGATTACTGGGGAAGTTCAGGTCTGTGGGAGCACATCTCAGTACACCCAACCCAGCTCGAGGGTGAGGGAGGCTTCTCCAAGCTGACATCTAAGTTGAGACTTGGAAGATGAGTAGATGTTAGCCTGCTGAGGGGAGGGGATGTGATAAGGTGAAGTGGTGCATGTTTGGCACCCACATTTGTGAAGAACTTTTAGCCATAATTGCAGTAAGATGGTGCCATCATGAGAATGGTCTGGAAATAGGGCAGAAGGTAAATTGGGAAATTGGAATGGAGACCTAGTTGATTAAACCCAGAGCTTTCATGTTTCCTGGGCGCTTAGAAACATTGTACAGGGGCAATGGGGGGTGGGGCACTCTGAGGCAAACTATGTTCGCCTGACCAGCATCAGGTCAGCATTCCATTGACCACAGTGCCCTCTAGTGTCCACCAGCCCATCTTGCAGCCTCCACCTTGGCATGGGTAGTCGCCCACCAAAATTTAATGACCTGTGACTAGGTGCCCTGTACCCAATGCTGGGAACACTGGGATGAATAAGACACAGCCCTTGTCCCCACAGAGCTCTTGGCTTAGAAGGGTCAACAGTGTGAAAGACAATGTGAGAGAAGTTCAGGGTAGTTATCTCAAAGGGAGGAGTCAGGGCAGGTTCCCAGAGGCATAAGCTCTGAACTGACTTGTACAGAACAAGGGAGGGGGAGCAGGCAGGCAGTTGGCAGTAGGGGCCACAGTGGTGGGGAAAAGTCTTTGGGGCAGAGTTGAGCCCTGGACATCAGAGTGGCAGGCAATTGCAAGCACTCTGTCTGGGCAGAGCACAGGTTGAAGATGCAGAGATGGCTAGTTGGAGAAAGGGCCAGCTCACACAAGTTTCTAGGATGCCTGCCTCTAGCTCATAGTAGCTGTTTTGTGAATGGAATCATAAAAGGAGCTCCCTGCCCTTTTGGGATACCAAACCCATCTGAGGATTTGATGAAAACTTGCACTCCCCAGAAATGTGTCCTTACTCTTTAATACTTTTCGTACAACTTCAGGGGACACTCCCTCTACTGCCGATATATGAAGCACAGGCTGCCCAGTTGCTCATGGTATAAATACTCGAGCCTTATTGTGCCTGCCAGGGCTATGCACAGTTGCACTCTACCTGTGTTTCCATTCTTGCCTCTCTCCCCTTTGCTTTTACCTCTCACCCACCTTGGCCTCTTTGCAGATCCTGGAAATACCATCTCAACTCCTTTGCCCAAGTTGTTTGCTCTGCCTGGAACATGTTAACCCCATGGTTTACTCGGCTTAAATCCATGAGTTGTTGACTGGCTGTCTCTTCTCTCAAGTATACGTTCCATGAAAAGAGGATGTTGACTTGAGTCACTGCTGTATCCAGCTCCAGCCCTGTGCCCCATGCACAGGTGAATGGCCTGCCGGTGTCCTGTGACTGGGCCAAGACCCTCACCCTTAGTTCCTTCTTCCCTCAGCCATTGGTAGGTCATCATGAATCTACTCAACATACCCAGATATATATGAATTCCAAGAGTGGCTACTAAAGGATATTTTCCTAGAAATCCTCCTATCCTTGAAACAAAGGGCTCTCATGGGTCTCCCCTGCCTCCCTGGGAGAAGGGCAGACTCTCTCGTGCTGAAACTCTTCATCACATTCCATGTTCATCTCACTGAATCGTCACAAGCAGCCATGAGGTAGGAATTGTCACTCACTTTTTTATAGATGAACACACAGGGCCACAGAGAAGTTACCCAAGTGAACTTGTACCCGATTCTACCAGGCACATGTTGCCTATCAGAGAGGGGTAGGTGGCTTGCCCCAGGTCACACACATCATTCATAGAGCCAGGACTGGAATTTCTTTCTCTCAACTCCTAGCAGGACAAGAGGAAGTTCTGGACCAGAGGTGCAGCTCTTTTTATTTTAAAGATGTATTTATATATGCATACAAGAACTGGGGTAGAGGCCAGAGGTGTGGGGGTGAGAGGATTTACCAGAGACAGAGTGGGGAGCAGAACAGGCAGACTGACTGAAATACACTGCTGAGGGGAGCAGCGGGCCAGTCAGGAGAGATCTGCTGCACCATGTGGGTAGCTTCCTGGCCTGGTATCGAACTCGTGCTGCAATGGCTGCAGTCAGCTTCATAGATTGCGTCTTAACCCCTTGCGCCACCAGGGAAGCCCCAGAGGTGCAGCTCTTAAGGCAATAACTGCAAATGCTCACAAGAGCAGCTGCACAGGAGCTAGTCCTCTAGCTCCTGAAGGAGAAAGGAAAAGCAGGGGCTGAGGCTAGAGCCCTGAGGACTGCGGGCTCTATGATATGGACCGAGGGAGAGAAGGCCACAGAGGACCCGCAGGTGCCAACTTGTGGTGGTCTGGAGGGCCTATCCCTCTCATCGGCTTTGGCTTCCTTGAGAAGAACCAGCTGACCCAGCAGGGAGGCAGGAAGGCAGGAAGGCTGGGCTGTTGCCTGTCCACTCCTATTTCTTCCAGATCACTGGCCCGCTGGCCCCTCCCAAGGCTGCCGTCTGCTCAGAACAGCTAAGGGCCAGAGTCTGCGGCTGCGAAAGGAAAGGTGTGCTTTGAGCTGGATCTATGTAACTCTTCAGGAACCCCACATCCTTCTCAAATCCTCCAAATTCTGTCCTTTCTCCAGCCCCACCTGTATCAAGGAGAGATTACTGTGATAGGTTGTGGGGAGTCGGCACACCTGGATTCTGCTCTGATATGTGACCTTTCTTAAGACATCCCCCTGCTCGAGGCATCAATTTCCCCAACTATACAACCAGGTTGGACAATTTCCTTGGAAGAACAACCTCTTGATTGTGGCATTTCTTCTGATTTTTGCTTGTCTCTTCAGGGAGCATTTCCCTAGTCCAGAAAAAAAAAAAACATAGAAGAGAGTAAGAATTTGTTGCAGCGGGAAAGAGTATTGACCAAGTCCTCATCTTGATTTCCAAAAATGGGTGATTTGAATTTTACTTGATCTGTAGCATCCAGGAACAATGACCAAAGAGAGTCTCTTTAACTCTGTCCAAAATATGAGGTTTCTGTATTCACAAGGGGACAGTATGGCCATGGGGACAAGATTCCAGATATGAGAATGGTCAAACTAGGTCCCGATCTCAAGGTTCTGCCACTAACCAGCTTTATTACTGGTGCCCCATTCTACTTGTCCTCTCTCCATCTCAGTTCTCTTCAGAATAGAAATAGTGACACATACTTGACAGGGTGCTGGGGAAGATTCCAGCTGATGTACTCCGAGGGAGTCCAACCTGGGGTTTGGCCCAGAGGAATCACTGCTGCTCTCAAAGCTGCTGCTTAGTAGGAGTTCCCAGCCCTCCTGGGGAAGCAGGGGAAGGAGCAAAGTTTCCATTTGCAGTCTGGCCTGTGGCCCAGCTGGCCTGGCCCCGCCTCCCTGGTTCCTCCTTCTAGGGAAGGCCTAGGGAGGAGGGGCTGGTGACACAGTAGAGTCACCGCTTGGGCCAGGGGGCCTGCCCTCTGGACAGGTCTAGACCTATGGAGCCCCCCGGAAGGAGCAACAGGTAGGAGTCTGCCCCCCACCCCCAACCCCACAGCCTGGCCTCTCTCCCTGCCCAGACCTGGACCGGGTCTCTGGGCTGCTGATTCAGCAACCTCCTGGCTTCCTGGTTCCTGTCTTCCCTCTTGGATTCTTGGAGGCATTTGGCTTGGGGGAGGGAGCCAGCTTTAGTGGGTAAGCCCTTGTGCAGCCGGTACTCAACACCATAAGGACCCTGGAGCCCTGAGCAGCATGGTGATGGGTGTGTGATCGGTGGCTGTCCTGGCCTGGCACTGCAGGGCTCCCCGTAGGTGCTGAGAAACTCTGATACCAACATTTCAGCAGCCTCAGGGGCTCCAGGTTCAGGTTTTAATGAGATAACACTCAAGGACTTGGGCTGGTGACTGGCACATAGATGGCATTTGAGAAACAGTTGCTCTGATGATAAGTATTCCAGAGTCTCTGATGAGAAGAATCTCAGATTCAAATATTATTTGTAAGGTTCTGAGATTTGGGCACCGTCAAATTTACAGCAAGTGAAATAGTGGTCAGTTGACCTGGCCTGCAGCCACAGGCCTAGCCGTTACTTGGGCTCTTGAATGGCCCTGACCATAGTTTACCTTCAGGGGTTTGTGTGGGGGGAACAGGGACTGGCGACCTGGAGGGGCAGCTCCACTCCCAGCATCTGCCCTGTTTGGGGTAGGGCAGGGATCAGGCCCTGGGTCTCACTGTCCTCCAGCCCCTCTATTCACTCCCCATTCTCTGGACTTTAATCCCAGGAAGCAGGAGGCACATGAGCCTTTGGACTCTGCACTAGGGGTGGGGGCACAGCGCTGGGGCTGGGGGTGGGGGTGTGGGGAGGGTGGAGCGTGGGCCTTGCCCTGGGTTGGGGGCGCAGCACTGGCCTTGGAAGTGTTAGGGGGAAAAGGATGTCCCGCTTCACCTTCCCTATCCTTTGGCCCACTGGGCCCGACCTGCCCACTCAGCCTGAAGTCCCATCCTGTCACCAAGACCACTGAGACCTTGTCAGCTCTCCTCCACCTCGCCTCTCCTCTCCTTTGCTCTGGCACTATGCCTTTCCCCTGTCTTCTCTCTGTGTTTTGTCTTGCCCTCTCTCTGTCTTTCACTGTCTTTCTCCTTCTCTGTCTCTCCCTTTCCTTGTCTCTTTCAGATTCTCTCTGTCTCTCTCCCTCTCCTCCTACAGTGTTTCCTCCATTCCCCTGGCCTGGGTTCTCATTTTAGACTCAGAGCCTGTCCTCTTTTCCTCCCTTCTTCCCTCCCTTCTTATGAGGGGTCTTCTATAAGTGGGAGCCCCCCTAAACATCTTTCCCTTTCTCTTTCATCCCTTTCCCTCTTCCCTACCCTGTGGCGTCTGGTGTGAGGAGGGCTCCTTTCCCCCTTCCCTGCTGTGGTGTCCCGGTGTCTCTGTGGCTGAGGTCCCCACCACGGAGTCACCTGGAACACAGGAGGCCCAGCCCAGCTCTTTTGTCTCTGCTGCCCCCTGTTGTCATTGTGTTCTGTTTGTGGTTCGAGTGCCGTCCTCTCTTTCTTGACTGTGGTTTTTTTCTTTTTTTCTTCCTTCCTTCCTTCCTTCCTTCCTTCCTTCCTTCCTTCCTTCCTTCCTTCCTTCCTCCTCCCTCCCTCCTCCCTCCTCCCTCCCTCCCTCCCTCCCTCCCTCCACCTTTCCCTCCCTCCCTCCCTCCACCCTTCCCTCCCTCCCTCCCTCCATTCTTCCCTCCCTCCCTCCCTCCCTCCCTCTCTCTCTCTCCATTTTCCTTCCCTCCCTCTCTCCTCCTTCCCTTCTTCCCCTCCCCCCTTGCCCCTCCATTCCTCTTCTTCCATTCCCTGTCCTCTACAACCTGTTTCTCCCAGTCTTCCCCTTTCCCCTCCCCATTCACTTCTTACTTCCTTGTCCTCTTCCCCCACCCTGCCTCTCCCCTCCCTCCTTGTCTCTCTCTCTGTCTCTCTCTCTCTGTCTCTCACTGTCTCTCAGGTCCACAGCGTCTCATACTCTACACCAGTATTGCTGTCCTACTCAGGTCCTTGACTCCATGAAGCTTACCCCCTCAGTCAGGCTGGCAGATAGCAGGTAAGAGCTAGACCCATCCCAATTCCTCCCCGCTTCCAGATAAACATTCAATATCATTACCAGACCCCACCCCCATCTTCCTCTAGACCCTGGAGTGATCGTGGAATGGGTGTCTGAGCATGTGAGGTGAGTGACTGTGTGACCAGGTCAGGGCCTAAAGAGGACATTCAGAGTCTATAGTTTATCCTTCCTTAAAAATAATCCTTCCCTAGATATCTGCCCCACACTCCCCAAAGCAGGAGTGATTGATGCTAGAATATGTAAAGTGTGAGCTGTTTTGAAGGGTGAGTAAGAGTTTGCCAGTTGGATAGGATGGGGAAAGTCTTTTAGGCAGAAGGAAAAATCTGCCCACATCTTTAGATAACATTATTTCCAAGTTACTTGGAAAAACATTTCACATTTTATAATGCTAATGCAATAGGATTAAAGACTAACAGCAGTGGCTAAAAGGCTAGGCCCTCCTCCCAAGAGTAATTGTGTTAAAGAGGAAATAAGAATGGAATTTATAGACTATTTACAATAAATATGAATGAGAATACCATATATCAAAATCTATGGGATATAGCCATGGGGCGGGGGGCTCCCCAGAGGAAAATTTGTATTCTTAAATGCTTGTATCAGATAACAAGCCAATTTAAATTAAATTAATTATTTCACTCAAGAATCTAGAAAAAGAACAACCAAAAGAAAGCAAAATAATTACTACAGATAAAACCAGAAGCTAATGAAATAGGAAAAAAAGCTTTGTTAAACTAAGAGGTAGTTTTGTTTTTTTTTTAAAGACCATTAAACTAGATAGACTATGTTCTGGCAGCTATGACTGAGGAAAAGGCATGAAAACATAAAGTATGATGAAGAGGACTTTACCATAGGTTCTGAGGAGACAAAAAGTCATAAATAAATTCTTTGGAAGATTATGAAAGACATGAACTCAGGAGAATATATGCACTCCAGTGTTCATTGCAGCACTATCCATTATAGCCAACATATGGAAACTACCTATGTGCCCAAAGAGGGGGTGACTGAATCAAGAGGTTGAGGAATACCACTCAATTATAAATAATATAGAATCTTGCCAATTGCAACAACATGGATGGAACTGCAGGGGGCTGGGGGTAGGTTAAGTGAAATAAGTCAGAAAGAAAAAGATAGGGGCCTCCCTGGTGGCACAAGGGGTTAAGAGTCAGCATTATGAAGCAATCCACAGCTACTGCAGCATAAGTTCTATGCCCGGCCAGGGAGCTACCCACGTGGTGCAGCAGACCTCTCCTGTCTCACCTGCTGCTCCCCTCAGCAGTGTATTTCAGTAGATCTGCCTGTTCTGCTCCCCACTCTGTCTCTGGTGAATCCTCTCACCTCTTGCACCTCTGGCCTGTACCCCAGTTCTTGTATGCATAAATGAATAAATCTTTTTAAAAAATAAATTCTTTGGATACTTTTACACCAATAAACATGAAAATCTAGATAAAAGGGTAGTTTTCTAGGAAAATGTAAATTACCAGAATGACTCAAAGAGCAGCACAAAACCTGAATGGAATAGCACACTGTAGAAGATATTAAAAAGATGACCAACGTTTTCTCCTCTAAAATGGTACCAGGCATAGTTAGTATAATTGAAGTTCTAGTTTGATGGAAGTCCTACTAAATCTTGAAGATCACATAATAAAATATGGACAGCTTCCAAGTTCATTCTAGAAGACTAGAACAGGTTTAGACAAGTAAAGGGAAAACTTTAATCTCATATGTTAATAGAGCAGCAAATATTTTAAATAGAAGATTCTCAAACTGTATCCATTAGTGTATTGAGTAATGTATCATGACAAATGAAGGTTTGTCCCAGGAGTACAGGGATTGGTGAATACTAAGATAGCTGTTATTGTAATTCATTGCATTAATAGATTAAAGAGGAAATATAAACCTTTATCTCCATATGCTAAAAAGTAATCTGAGAAAATTAGACATCCATTCTTTTTTTTTTTAAAGATTTATTTATTTATTCATACAAACACTGGGTACAGTCAGAAGTGTAGGAGGGTGAGAGAATTCACCAGAGCCAGAGCGGGTTGCAGAGCAGGCAGAAGGACCAAAGTACACTGCTGAGGGGAGCAGCGGGCGGCAGGAGAGGTCTGCGCGCCATGTAGGTCCCTGGGATCGAACCAGAGCTGCAGTGGCTGCGGGCAGCTTCGCAACCCAGCGCTCAACCGCTGTGCCAGCGGGGAGGCCCTAGACATCCATTCTTGAATTTTAAAACTCTTAGGGTTTTAGTTATCTCTTGCTGACTTGGGATAATTTGTTACTCAGCGGTATTTAACTAATATAGTAAGCCAGGAATCAATGAAAACCTCCTTAACTTGGAAAAGGATTTATATCAGAAACCAATACAATCATCAAATGTAACAATGAAGTACTAGATAAATTTCCATTAAATTCAGGAGCAAAGTGAGGATGACTGTTATTGCTGATACTAGCCAAAATTTTTCTGGAAGTTTTATTCACTGGGGTTAAAAAATGAAATAAGTAGTATAAATATTAGAAACAGTCAGAAATTATTATTAGAAAGAGTCAGAAAGATAAATATACATTCAAATCTTTAGCTTCTCTGAAATACCAGCAATGACTAATTAGAAGACATAATAGAAAAATATTCCATCCACTACATATATGTCATTCTTAGGAATTTACAACAAGTATGAAATACTTCTTTGTAGAAAACTATAAAATGTCATAAAAGGCTATAAGAAGACTTGAATAAATCAAAAGGTGTGTCCTATTCCTAGGTGGGAAGATTCAATATGGAAAAACTGATTCTTTTCCCAGTTTGGTTAGAAAGTTCAATGCATTTCCCATTAACATTTCAGAATTGGGTAAAATTGTTTAAAAGTTAATTTGGTATAGTAAATTACCCATGAGTTACTTAGAAAACTTCGAATAAAATGAAAAATGAAGGGGACCTGCCCCATTAGAGAAACTTAAAATCTCAGTAATTACAAATATTATATCATCACAGAAATAGAAGTATACATAAATGAACAAAATAGAGAGTTTGGAAACAAACCCATATATTCATAAGGGAATTTAATTTATGATAAAAAACATACTACAAATCAGTGTGGAGTCAATAAAAAGGGTGGGACTATTGGCTACCATTTGGGAAATAAATTAAGTCAAACCTCTACCTCATACAAGAAAAATGACAGGAACAAAAGTGTAATAGTATCAGAGGAAAATCTAGAATATGTCTATAGTATGAGGTAACAATGCCTTCCTGAGCATGACTTTAAAATCCAGAAGCCACAAAGTAAAGAGCAGTAATTTCAACAGCATTAAAATGATTATCTCCTGTGTGGAGAAAGAGATATACAAAGTGAAAACATAAACAGCAGTCTCTGAAAAAAGTATTTGCTACGTAGATATGAAGCAAAGGCAAATGTCTCTGAAAATCAATAAGAAAAACATACACAATCCACCTAAAATGGAGAAATAATAATATGATTTGATAATTCAGAAGAGAAATTAGGACAATTAGCTAATAAATGAGAAAGGGTGCTCAAGCTTTCTAATAACTAAAGACATGTAACTAAAACAATTAAATATCATTTTTAAAGAACCAAAATGTAAACAATTGAAAGGTTTGTGAGGAAACAGAATCTTCATATGCCTTGGCTGAAATGCAAATAGGTCCTTTTTTTATAGGATCAATTTGCTAGCTTTCACCAGAATCTTAAATGTGCGTATTCTTCCAAACTGAGAACCTTGTCTTAGAGCTAGATTTCTCGAAGGTTTTATTACTAGATAGACCCCAATTGGGCCAGCCAGAGGCCTTTTCTAAAACATTTCAACTCCAACTGCAAATATAAGCCATACTGTGCACCTCTTTAATCACATGCCCTTGTAGGATAGTTGGAAAATAGTATTTTATCAGATGTGGGTATCCATTGTTCTCAACCAACTTTTTGGGGGTTTTGCCAGAAAAATAGTGATTTAATTCTCAGTGTTGGAATATAGGTAATTATCATATTTTCTTTTTTTTTTTTTGAGGTAACATTGGTTTACAACACTATACATGCCACCTCCTCAGATGTATATGTTGTATGATGTACACTTCTGAAAATAAAGACAAGATTATATGAGTGGAAATAGTCTTTTTTAGCCAGTCTATGAACATGTTAAAGCAACAGAAATGACTTCTCTATATTTTAAGCAAAATGGGCATTCCTCAGACCAGCGATTCATTAGGAATCTATCCTTCAAAACTACTTCCAGACATATGCAAAGATGTTCATTGCAGCATTGTTTGTGATAGTGAAAACCGAAACAACCTACATGTCCATTCAGAGGGAACAGCTTTTCCCTGATGATATACCCATGCTCTTTATTAACCTGTAGCAGATCAAAAGAAAAAGATATATTTCTAAATAATGGCATGGAAACATTGCTAAGACTTACTGTTATATGAAAAAAGAGCAAGTTGCAGAACAGGACTTAAGAGTGTGGTCCCATTCCAAAGAAAGTCCCATAACAACAGTGAAAATATGTTATACATACCCTATCATAATTTCAAAATTGCTGGCCTTTTCTCTTGGTCCCATTTCCTCATTTTTAGTAACTCATTTCCCTCTTCTTCTATGCCATTACCTTTATCCAGCTATTCAGATCTTGCTTTAAAAAAAAAAAACAGTTATTTATGCATACAAGAACTGAGTTGTAAGCCAGAGATGCGGGAGGGGGGTGAGTGAATTCACCAGAGAAAGTGGGGCGCAGAACAGGCAGATGTACTGAATTATACTGCCTAGGGGAGCAGCAGGCAAGGCAGGAGAGGTCTGCTGCGCCATGTGGGTAGCTCCCTGGCCGGCCGGCCTGGGATCAGTGGCTGGCGATAGCTTGATAGCCCTGTCTTTAACCCCTTGAGCCACCAGGGAAGCCCAGCTTTTCTTTTTAATACTACCGCACTCATTCAGCAAGCATTTGTCCTGCCTGTTTTAGGGTAAGCCTCAAGCTGAACCGTGGTGAGGTATGGGAATGAATTATGTTCATTCCTATTGTCAGGAAGCTCAAGTCCAGAAGGGAGAGAGACACGTAGCACTGTGCTGTCATTGGGATGGGACAGAAGGAGGCTCAGAGGGTACTTAGCCCCATCTGGGAATCAGGGAAGTCTTCCCACAGGAGGGGACATTTCTACTGAGTCTTGAAAAAGTAATAGCTTATCTTCATTCCCCAACCCTTCCAGAAATGATCTTGTCCACTTTGGGGTTCTTTCAAGCAGAGTGGCAGAAAAAGAATTCATCAGTAACTTTACTCAAGTCCAAGGTCAGCCACTTCCAAACTCTAACTTTGGGCAAGCCATATAACCTCTGAGACTCTTGTTTCCTCATCTGTATAATGAGGATAATGCCTACTTACCTCTTGGGGCTAATTTTAGGATTGGGGTTGTACATGTAAAAATTCTTGACTGTCAACTCTTGAAGGGCAGAGCTACCCATGTCCTGTTTTCTCACAGCCAAGTGTGTGGGGTTGGATTGGATTGGATCTAGAACTTGTACGTGTCTGGGGATGGTTCTGGAGCAAAGAATGAGTCTGACTAGAGTGGAGTTTTGGGATGAGGAGGCTGAGAGTAGTGTGTGGGGGTGGACAGGACTATGCCATAAGGAAAGAGAGCCGGTGTCTGTCATGTCATGAAAGTGACACAGCAGGGAAAATAAGAGTAGGTAGCCCTAGGAAATGGAGTCCCGGCAGGGAGTTCTGGCCCTAGTTCCTGGTTCTGTTACTTTGCTGATGCCATCTCCCAATCTCACAGTGCAGGGCAAGGAAATGTGGTGGACCAATACTTGAATTGGTGCCAGTATGTCTCAATTTCAATCCCAGTTCTGTCACTAGCTGGGTGGTCTTAACCCACTCCACATTTCTGGGCCTTGTTCTTTATCTCTTAAAGAGACACAGTACCCCCATCACGGGTTTATTCTTGAGGAGTATATGAGTTCATAGCTAGAATTCACTTTGCTGAGTGCCTGGCACATATTGGGTACTCGTAAGATGGGTAGCTGTTATTAGTGTTCATCTGAGTAGGCACTTACCAAGTCTATGCTGGGTAATGGTTCTTGCCTTCCACAAGTCTCCAGTCAGTTGAAGAGACTCAGAACAGGTATGACAGGCTAGCAAAGGGGCAGTGGCAGCCCAGAGGAAAAGATCTGGCCTCATCTAGGGCTGGTGCAAATCAACCCAGCCTAAGAACTGAGTCTTAGAGGATGAGTAAGAGTTAGCCAGGGACAGAAAGGTGAAATGTGGACGAGGATTCAGGCAGAAGGATCAGCATATGAGTAGAGTCAGAGGTTCTTAACCTGGAGTGTGTGGATCTCAGATGGGCTTCAGGGAGCCCATAAACCTCTTGAAATTGAATGTAAAATGTTGTCTGTGTCTACCTATGTGTATTTTTCTTTGTTGGAGAAATACTCTATGGCTTTCATTAAATGCATTAAGAAATGCACCCCCCCCCCAAAAAAAAAGAGAAAAGATAAGAGCCAACGTTGCTGGTGAATGGATTCTAAATAGGAGAGAAATTTGGTAAAATCTGTGTTTTAGAAACTTCATATCAGCAGCCAGTATGAAAAATGGATTGTGTGTGTGGAGGTAAGCTAGAAGGCCACAGCTGGGGTGTTGGCATGGATGAGATGGAGCTGAGCAGGGCTAGCATGTTGCACTACTCCAGTGAACACCGATTATATAAAATCATCATTTCAAATGATGGAGTCGGAATCCTTTGAGAGTTAATGAGATAGACCAATAGAAGGTGAGGGAAAGAGTAGAGGTAAGGATGACATGAGTCTAGGAAACCAAGGAAAGCAGAGGAAAGGGGAACCTCTGTTAATGCTCAGCTAGCAGCCAAAGCCCTTGTTTCTGATATAATTGCTGACTTCCATCCTACCCCTGGTTCTTGGAGATTCCAAGGGACACTGGAGACACTCCTCTGGATTTTGGAGCTTGTGAGTCGGGTAGTTGCCTGAAGAAAGTAGTGTTTACATCATTCATTCCAAGTCCATCAAGATTTTGAGACTAGAGATGGGGAGGATTCTCTGAGAGTGTGCACAGGGCCTGGAGTGAGAAAGGGTACAACTCAATACTGGGGTGGCACAGAGTTTAGACACACCTCAAAAATCTGTCCAGGTAATTTAGGCTCCCTTTTTTGTGGTAGGCAATTAGAGAACCAGGAGCAGTTCTTGAATAGAGAAAATGACATGATCAAAAGTAGCATTTTAGCAGGAAGGGAGACTAGGGAGAAGGCTGTTGCAGTCATCCAAGAGAGAGATAAGGTAAGGTAGTGGCATTGGGGCTAAAACAGAAGAGATGGGTTTGAGAGGTGTTTTGGAGGAAGAGAGGACTAGACTTAGAGACTGAATAGATCGTGGGGGAGGGAGGGTGTGCACAGCAGATAGCCAAGGGGAGAGTTCTTAGAGTAAGTTGCAGTATTCAGGCCTGGCCATGGAGTCTCTCATTCACCAAATATTTATGAGGCAACAGGCTCTGTGATGGGCATTAGGCTTGTAGCACTTAACCAAGAAGATGCCTTTCCTGATGGATCTTACAGTGGGTGAGACATATAATAAATGACTAAATATACAGAAATGTGTCTTGTGCCACACCTATTTGGGGATAGAAGGCGCAACAGGCCCTAAGTGCAAAGGCCCTAAGCCAAGAGTGCCCTTGCTAAGTTTGAGGCACAGCTGGGAGAATAGTATGATTGGAGAAAGTATGAACAAGGGGCAAGAGGAGTAGAAGATAAGGTAACAGGGCCAGATTCTGGCTAGCCTTTTACAGCTATTTAGGAAGTAGAATCAATAGGATTTGGTGACTTAGTTAAGGGAGCAGGAAGAATCTAGTGTGACTGCCTAGATTTGTGTTTTGAGCTTGGGCTACTGGGGTGGATGGGGGTGTCTCACACTAAGGCGGGAAATGCAGTGATAGTTAAGGTCCCTGTGAGCTCTGAAGACTCTAAGTTAGGCCATTCTGGTGGGACTGCCCAGAAAGCATTAGGCTTGATGAATCTGAGACCCAGCAACTAGACCCCATGCTAGAGAGACGGAGGCAGGGACAGGGGGCCTCAGCCATACCTGAAATTATGGAATGAGATCACTGACAGAGTGTGGAATGAAAAGGAAGAAGAACAGAGCGGAACTGGGGAAGAGGTACAAACAGACAAGGAACCGGGAGAGGAACAGAGATGGAGGTGGTCAGAGAAGTAGGAGGAACAGCAGCAGGGAGTGGGCTCAAGGCAGGAAGGAGCTGTCCGTGCACAGGAGGGGCTTGTTAAGAGTGGCAAATGTTACAGCTGGGGGATGTAAGAGGCGAGTGGAAGGGAGTCTATTGGCTTTAACCACTAGGAGGTCCTGGGCGAGCATCCTAAGAACAGCTTCATGGCGTGGTGGGCGCATGAGGCAGATTGCAGTGGGTTGAAGAGCTCGTGGGAGGTACTGAAGTGGAGATGGCCAGTGTAGACGAATTTCTTAAGAAGCTTAACTGTAAAAAGAAGAGGACAGTGATTGCTAGAGGGAGATGTGGGGGCAGATAGAGGGTTTTTATTCCCAGATGGGAGTGACTTGAGCTTCTATAAATGTTGGTAGGAAGGAGGCAACGGAGAAGGAGAGGGTGAAATACAGGAGGGTGGAGTGATTGTGTGGAGGTGGTAGCAGGGGTGTGCTCCGGAGCTCAGGTGGAGGGACTGGCCCTCTCTCTCCCTCACAGAGAAGGAAGGAGGGGTAGGAGGATATACAAGGGCATTAAGGAGATCTATGAAAGAAAAGCTTCAGGAAAGTTCAAAGCAACAAATAGAGATCTCTGACCAAGGGCATGGATGCTGAAGCTAGGTGGAAACAAATACTTCTGTTTGGGACTCAGGGAGGACTTCCTGCAGGAAGAAGCATTTGAGCTGGGCCATGAGGTTCAGATGAGATTTCAGCAGACAAAGATCATACAGAAGGAAGAAATAGAATGAGCAGAGGCATAGAAGTGTGAAAAGGCTGGCCATGCTGATGGTATAACGAACAAACTAGTTTGCTGAAGGCTGCAGGAGCAGGCGCTGAGCACCAATGCCCCTGCTAATGACAGTAATAATAGTAGTTGCCATTTAGGAAGCATCAAACCTATCTCATGGCAGGTGCTTTACATACTTGAATTCATTTAATCCCACCACACTGTGCAGAATAGCTATTTCCTCATTTTACAGATAAGGAAAAGAATTCCTAGAAAGATGAAGAAATGGACCCAAGGTCACCCAGCTAGTGGGTGGTGGGGCTGGTATTCAAACCCAAAACTGTGTGACTCTAAAGCCCATGCTTTTTCCACCTGACAGGAAAGGCCAGGTGAGGCCATATGGTGGGGGAGCCTTGAATGCCAAGTTGAGGAGTCTGAACTTTATCCAGGAAGCAATGGGGAGCCAAGGTGGGTGTCTAAGCAGAGAGATTCATGCTTGAAGGTGGGCTTTAGAAAGGCTAATGTGGTCCAAGAGGGTAGGGAGAAGAAATCAGGAGGTGACTACAGTGTCAGGTTGAGGTATAGCAGGGACCTGGCCTGGATACAAACGGGGAGTGAGGAGTGGAGCTGGAAAATCACTTGTTCCTCATGACAGCCTTGAGAGGTATGCATTTTTTTCCTCCTTTTATAGATGAGGAATGAGACTGAGAAAGAGGGAGCTACTTGCCTAGGACTTGAGCCCCCTGGTTCATGTGATTTGCCTGACTCAGTGACTCTGTGGAACAATGTGTCAGAAGGAGCTCTGAGTATGAGGATGTGTGTGTAAGGGGGTGCGCATGTGTGTGCGTGTGTGCATGCTTGTCTGTGTGTCAGACGGACAACAGCACCTTCCCTTGCCTGTCCTCTTTCCTTCCTATCTCTTTGTAATCTTCCAGTTTCCTGGAGTCCGTACTTACTGCCTCTTCTGAGCCAAGGGGTCTGGGAGTTGGGTGATACTGTTTTGTTTGCTATCCACAGATCAGCCTTTTCATTCCCTAGGCAACCTGGTCCCTCCACCCCAAGTCCTACTGTCTGTTCGTCCATCCCCTGAAGCTAGCCCAGCTCCAGTGACTGCCACATGCCGACTAGCCCCTGGTATTGCTTCCTCTAAAGTACCCTAGGGCCAGACACTTGTCTCTGCAGTGACTCCTCCCTGCCACTGTGGCATTTCTGTATCAGTACAAATGGCCACCTTGGGCACTGGATTCAGTTAACAAAAACTACCACCACGTTCCCATTGCTCTTGTTTGCCAGGCACTTGACATATGTTCCAGTCCTTGCAACAATCCTGCGGAGCTGGCATCATGAGCCCCATTTTTACAGATGAGAAAACTGAGGTTCCCAAGAGGGCAATAACATGCCCCAGGGCACATGGCATAGAAGCATCTGTAGAGCTGGTGTTAGAACCCAAGTCTGTTTGCTACCAAAGTGGTGGGTTTTCCACATTCCATTTTTAAACATCTATTTTCCTGACTCTGAGCATTCAGGAAATACAAATCTTTTCCTTCAAGGGCAGGGTGGATTTTGAGAGATAATGCCAAGGTTACCTACAAGATCTGGTAGGACCAGTCTGAAACATAGAGCTCCAGGAACTCTGGGTTTAAATCCTGCCTCTGTCACCCAGCTGTGTGAATTTGGGCAGGTTATTTAACCTCTCTGAGCTTCTACCTCATCTTTAAAATGCTGCAGATTGTTGCTAGGATGGGTGGGGTTAAATGTAATAATGTATGCCAAGTGCCAGCATGGAGCGATGAGGGCACTGTGATGGGCATCAGAAATACAGCATTTTCAAATGAGGCTGGGCACCTGGCAGGTCAGAAGTGGAGTTTATAGTCTCTGGGCATGACCTTAAGACCCAGCCCAGCCTGGGTGTGGGGGGAGGGATTTCCCAGGAGGGGACCAGCAAGAAGACTAAGTTGGGTATGGCCCTGGCTAATTGTCACACTGGCCAGCCAGTGCTAGCCCCACCTCCTTGGTTCCAGCCCTTCTTGTATCTCCCCTGCTCTGCAAACTAATGCCTCTGCCTCTCTCTATCACCTGCCTGCCTGTGGCCTCTACCCTGCCCTCACTGGTCCCAGGGAAGAGGAGGAGGAGGAGCAGGAGGAGGAGGAGGAGACTGAGGAAGAGGAAGAGGAAGACGCTCATCAGTTCTGCTGTCCGGCCTCCGAGTGCAGTAGTCCCTCCTCTCGATAACTGAGAGGACGAGGGTCATTTTCTATGCAGAAGCAAAAGCCTTAACCAGCCCCTCCCCTACCCTGTGAGCCCCCATGAGACCCCCTTCCCTGCTTCAGGAACCAGATGGGCAAGCATCCTGCCCCTTCCTCTCCCACCTCCTTCTTGGAAGTCCCACCCTCACTGCTATCTCCCCTGGACTCCAGCCCCTGAATTATAAAGAGCTGGAGTCCTAGGTCTGACTAAAATGTGGGAGCAGCAGAACTTGGAGCTTGGCGCTTAGAGCCTGGAGCCTCCTATACCCGCACTCACTTCCCAGGCACCCTGGAGCCTGCCACTCCTGGAGAGGTCTCCAGATGACATCCCAAGGACCTACCTCTGTCCTGTGTGAGCACAGAGATGCAGGGTGCTTGGGCTCAGAGGACCAGATGGGGGTGGGACCCAGCTTGCTCAGCCCATTGACCTGTTGCTCAAACCCTCACTGTGGCCATTGCTATGATCTCTTCTACTGCTTGAAGGCCTAGCCCCGTGCCCCCTGCCATTCCCATAGCGCTCTGTACATATGACTACAAGGAAAGGCCTTTCAGAGTGTGTTGCTGTGTACAAAGGAATGTCCATCAATAAAAGCTGATCTCTTCTCTCTGTCTGATGTATGTTCCATCCCACTCCTGTTTTCCTCTCCCCACCCCCACCCTTCTTTTCTATTTCGCGCTGGGAAAGGGGCTAGGAGAAAGAGTAGAGTTTGATTCATGCTGTTGTCAACACTCAAAAGGCCCTCAATGAATGAATGAATGGTGTGTATGCTCACCATTTGCAAGCCTATTTTTTGCCTTCTTCAGCCTGAGGCAGTACAAGCTGATCAACTTAGCGAGTCATTTGACCTCTGATACCTGTCTTCCTAATGTGTTCAAGGAGGGGTGAGGTTAGACCAGAGGACCTCCAAGGGCTCCCCCAGCTTTAATATACTGTCAATCTGAGATGTCACAATGAAAAAAGAAGCTATGATTATATGACTTTAAGATAGGATAACTCAGTAACACATTTCATGGAATTCTGTAGTTTCAACAATGCTGATTTTTGGGTTCTCCAATTCTATGGTTTTACGATTTCGTGACTACATAATTTTTTTTAAAATTCTGGTGGTGTGATTTTAATATTCTGTGCTGTTCAGAGTCCTTAGATTCTGTACTTTCAAGGTTCTGATTCTACAACTTATGGCTCTCTGAATCTGAAGGGAAGTAATTTACCCCAGATGCAATGTCCCTATCTCCTGCACCTGCCAGAAGTTGGTTCTAATAATTCCTAGAGACTGTCAGTGTGGGGTGGAAGCTGTCCTTTGTAGACTGCAGCTGTCCTTTGTAGACCCACACCACCCATGATGTGTCTATGTTAGGAGCAAGGCTGGGAGACCCTGAAGTCAGCGTATGCTGCAACTCTTCCTTTCTGAGTCTTTAGATAAATCTGAGTTTTCATTCCAGTCCTGCTGCTTACCATGTATGTAACCTTGAACAAGGATTTTCTTCTACTTGAAATTAATTTTCTTCCTGAGTGCAGTGAGAATATGTCTACCTCTCTGGATTGTCAAGAAGATTAGCAAGGAAGAACACAGGGAGTCCGGTATAGAGTCTAGTACATGGCTGGGCTAGTGTGCCATGATCAGTAGCTCTTGTTTTGATTAAGGCCCAATAGGGCCCTCCTGTCTTTTCTTCCTTTCTCTTCTTTAGCATCCCCATCACAGCAATCCTGTAGTTTTTCCAGAGACTCACTTCATTCCCTCATTCATTGTCTCACTCAGCATTCAACTCATGTACTCATTCAGGTTCTCATTTCTTTCCCCCTTCCTCTGTCCCTATCTCCCTCTTTTTTTTTTTTTACTCTTCCAGGAGGTATTGCTTGAGCACCTGCTATGTGCAAAGCTTCAAGCTAAATACTGTGAGGGATTAAGAATAAGATACCACCATGTTCTCTATCTCCCAGGGGATGAAAATTCCTTCGGGAAAATAGGCAGAGAGTTGAGAGCAAAAATGATTGAGCAGATGTGACTTCAGAAATGAGTGAAATATGTTCCTGGCCCAAAGAGGAGGGGGATGTCAAGGTGGGCTGGAGGGATGGGTGGTATGCAGAAGGACCTACTAGAGGAAAGGGCAAGAGTGGAAGGCTGGAAAGCCTTTGACTAGGCAGCAATAAGTAAGGAGGCATTACAGGAGACAGGGACAGCAGAACAAAAACCTACCGGAGAGGTCCAGGGTCATGTTGAGGAATAGTGCATAGATGGCTGTTTGACAGGCTCTTCAGTGTGTATGAGGCTGTGGCAGGGGAGGGGGAGAGCACTCTACCTTTAATTTGACTGGATATAGAAGAAAGTAGTGAGGGCAAGCGTTCACCTAAATGGAGGGTTAGTGCAAGTCAAGGTCAGATGGCCATCCGGAAAGCCATGGGGGTGTAGACGCCTGTGCAGGTGACTGACTTGGCTGTGGGCATGGGCTGTGGGCAGTGGGGAGGCTCTCTCACTTGGGATGGAATGTATATGCTCATGCATACATGTGCATGTCTTGATGTGATGCCTGGCAGGTATGGTGGGAGTGGGAGACTGCTCTGTTAAGTATCTGAGGGAATGTGACTATGTGAGGAATTTCAAGTGTGAGGTTGACTATGTAAGGTGGTACCCCTCTGTGCCTGCAGGCTCACTACATTTGCCTGGTGGAGATAATCACAAGACTGGGTGTAGGTGCCTTTTGAGCATGTGGGGCTGTGACTTTTAGGGGGACAGTTGTTAGGGAGAATGGTCATACAAGTGTATGTATGCTACCTGTGTTCTCAGGGACCAAGGCAGTTGCTGAGCACATGCTGTGTGCTGGGTTCTGGCCTTGGCATGGAGGGGCGGCAGGGGTGAACTGTGCCGGGGAAATAAGAGCAGGGTGAGGGACAGACTCTTCAAGAGAGAATTACGCGTTAGTGGGTAATAAGGACAGCCCATGACATGGGTGTGCACAAGACACGGAGCTGGGTGTATCTGCCCTTGTCAGGTTCTCGGGGTGGGGGTGGGGGGTGGGAGTAAGTCAGAACTGACTTCCCAGGAGGGCTCGCCTGCTCAGGATACTGTGAGATGCAGATGATTTCATCAGAGTGCTGAAGTCTAGTGAAGGGCTGAGGGAGGCCATCTGGGGCAGAAGAAACCAAGGAGGAGTCTGAGCAGAGGCCTGGCAATGTGGACCAGCTCATCATAGGCCGTGCAGCGTGAGTAGCCTATTGTAGCTGATATCTAGGGACTTAAAGATTGGATGTGGGAGCTGGACAGATACAAGAGGGCCTCTGAAGCTAAAAGGAAGACACTGGCCTGGGAAGTAGGGGTTCTGGGTTCTCATCCTCCGTGACCCAGGACAAGTCACTTTGACTTTCTGGGCATAATTTGGGTCTATGAGATTGGAAGGTTCGTAAAGCCCATTCCAATTCAACCCTTGGCCAGTCAAACCCACAAGTCATTGCTCTCAAAGTCAGTCACTTCTTGCACCTAACCTCAGCCTTTCCTGTTTTCTTCTGAGTGCTTCCTCACACACACATTCCACAAATATTTTCTCAGCATCTGACCCTCTGCATGCCACTGTGGGAAGGCATGGGGAGGTGGAGAATGCAATGACTCGACCTTGGAAGGGCTGCTTGGTGTGAGAATGGTAGGTAAGAGCATGAGTGTTGATTTAAATTCTGGCTCTAATACTGCTTAGCTTTGAGATTCTGGCCAAGCTGCTTCATCTCTCTGCCTCTTAGTTTCCTCATCGGTGTGACCCCTTGGACCTAGTCAGGATTCAGACCAGGTCTGTGTGCACCCAAGCCTGTGTTTGTGTGCTGTCCACCCAGTCTGCCCCTTACGTGGCTTCCTTCTCCCCCACCAGCCACAACCCCATGCCAAGCTGGGCTGGCCTCAGGTTTGGTATCTGTGGTTCTGGTACTGGGCAGCAGAAACATTTTAGAGAAGAGCTGTCAGAGGAGAGGGAAGTGACTGGAGTCCTTCCACCCCTCTGCCCCCACCCCCTACTGGGTCCAGTCTCCTTGTGCAGTCTTTCTCCAGAGCCCAAGCCCCGGGCCCCATGTGGGTGTGCTGACCTCCATGTCCTGTTTCCCTGTCTCTCGCTTCCAGTCCCTCTGCCCTCTTCCCTTGCAAGTTGTCATGGGGATAGTCCTCAGCATCCCTAGCTTCCTCTTGCCCTCATCTTATGGTATCCATAGCAACAGCCCCCATTCATTTCCATGGCAACTGCATCCTGATCCCATCCCCTGCTGGCTGCTTGGCTTCGGGGCAGTGCCAGTGAAGGTGAGGAGGAAGAGAGACCTCTCATGAGGAGCAGCATTGGGGGAGGGTCTGTGCCTCTGCCCAGAACAGGCCAGCCAGGAATACCTAGGGAATGTTCTGCCCTGCTTCTCCCCATTTTAGTGCCTTGGCCCATAAGGTCCTCTCACTTCTCATCTCTACCAACTCCTCCCAACAAGGCACCCATTCAGCAGCTTTCTCCCCACGGGAAATCCTCAAGGTAAAGAGGGAGCTGGCGTAGCTCTGGACTTGGCACCCCTGTTTTTCCACTTGAAGTCTTTGGCAGTCACTTTCCCTCTCAGAGCCTTTTTCCTCACCTGCTAAATAGGAATCCTTCTCCTTCCTTCATGTTTGCCATGCAGATTAAGTGATGTGTGGAAAATGCCTGACACAGGCAAGGTGCGCTCTAAGTGCGAGTTTATTTTTATTCTGCTCAGCCACCCCCAAGCAGAAGGAATCTCTCTCCTGAGCTCCCCCAACACTTCCTCTGTTCCCCAGCCCCAAGCACTTTCAGCTTTGTACTGTGGTTATTTGTGTAACATGGTTTATTCCCCCTGCTGCAGAGGATGCTCTCAAGTTTCCCCTACAGAATAGCTCTGCAGACAGTGCACATGAACGCGCGCGTGTGTGCGTGTGCACATGCATGCACGTGTGCATGTGTGTGTGCTAGTGCATGTGTGTGCACGTGTGTGCTTTGCTCCTGACAAGGAGGAGTTCAGAGAGGTGGGGGGGGAGCTCCCTGGCCTTTGCTGAAGCCCAGGAATCCAAAAAGGGAACTGCATTTCCTCAAGCCTTGCACAGATAAGAAACAGAGGTGCAGAGAGGTAAAGGGACATGTCCAGGCTCACACAACTGGCAAATGGCAGTCAGGATCTGAACGTAGGTCTGCCCAGCTTTTTACTCTATAACATAGTTTGTCCCTGAGTATTTGGTGGGGAGGGACTCTGAGTTAAAGGGTTTCCTATCTACAGCTCCCATTTCTTCAGCAGTGTGTATGATGTCAGGAGCAATGCCCTTTAAGTGCTGTCCTTTTGGAGGAGCCTGTCCTTACTGATTGACATCCCTGCCACTATTCCCTTTGCAACGAAAATGGGGGAGAAGCTCTTGAAGGGGTATTGCCAAAGAGCAATGAAGCTAGGAGTGGGGAGAGTGAGGTGTCATGAAAAGAACCTGGGCTCTGGCTGTCTGGGTTTGCCTCCTGCCATTCTCACTTAATAACTGTGTGACCTTAAAAAGTTGATTTACATCACCTCTCTGAGCCTCAGTGTCCTCATCTATAAAATAGACCTAGGGGTGCTTGCCTCGATGAGTTGTGAGGATTCAACAGGCTAGTTAATACTCTTGCCCTGGGGATAGAGATGACTCTGGAGCTCCGTGGCCACACAGAAGAGGAGCCTGTAGGCCAACCTGTGTGGAGGGGGATGGCAGACATGAAGCTAAGTGTTGAGAGGCTAGCGTACAGCCAGGTAGGGGTGATGAGGCCAAGGCTGACAAGGCAAGGGTCAGGTCTGGGGAGCCACCCATAGCTATTGTGAAGAAATGGAGGTTGTCCTATGGATGGTGATTCCTGTAACACCCAAGTATGAGCATGTCTCTCCTCTGCTTGTCTCAATAAACAAAATCTTTGTTGTGGGCTCAGTGCCCCTCATGATTTGCCCCATTACCTCTTTGACCTATCTTCACTACTCTCCCCTTTTTCACTCTGCTTCAGCTGTGCTAGCCCCTCAGTGTCCCTCAAATGTGCCAGGTGCAGTTTTACCTCAGGACCCTCGCTCTGGCTACTATTGCTCTGTCCAAACTGCTCTTGCCTTACACAACCACACAGCTCACTCCCTCACTTCCATTAGAGCTAGGTTTGTATGCCATTTCTTCAAAAGACCTTACCATCTAATATAGCACCTTTTATTACTTTGCTGTATCTTCCTTCCTAGCACCTATCTCTACCTGAATTGGTAGTATTTATAGTCTGCTTCTCCCACTAGAATGCCACCTCCCCGAGGGAGCAATGTATCTTGTTCACTTATATTTCCCCCATCAGCATTGTGCCTGGCACAAGGAAATTGTTCAGTTGTTCATTGAATGAGTTATAAGGAGCCATGGAAAGGTTTCTGGTGGGACAGTGAAATGGCCAGATTTGTACTTTGGAAAGCTTTCTCTGGCCACAGGACAGAGAACAGATTGGAGGAGGAGACTAACAGCTATGGTGAAAGTTCAGGTGAGAGGGTTTGTTAGTGTGGCCACCAGAGCTTGTTTGTTGACTGCCCCCCTCCAGGAGCTTTGACGGTGCACCTATTGTGTTCTGGGCCATGCGCACTCTGTTCCTTTAGGAGATTACCAGATTCTCTTCCTGCGCTGGGATTCTGGGAGTCATGGACACAAATAGCTGTCACACTTTGCCAAAGCTAACCTGCGCCATAAAAAGAAGGACATGTGCTGTGTGTGGGAGCTCTGAAGAGGATCAGCAATCATTTCTGGCCCGAGGTGGGCTTCAGAAGGGCTTCTTAATGGTGGCATATGACCTGAACCTTGATGGAATTAGGGTTTGGAGGGATTCCTCAGATCGGAGATGGCAGAAATGATAGAGTATTCCAGGTAGAAGGTACTGCCGGAGCAATTCCAGGTAGAAGGTACTGTCGGAGCAATTTGGGAGGTGAAAGACAGAGGTGTTTTGGGGAGAAACAGGATCTGGGCCAGTCTACAGGGAAAGGTGGATGGGTTGGGGGCTGGCAGCCAACCCTGCAATATGGCTTAATGTCTAAGAGTGTAAGCTCTGGAATCAGACTGCCTGGATTTGAATCCTGGCTCTATCCTTAATAGCTGTGTGGCCATAGATATGTTACTTAACCTCTCTGAGCCTCGGTTTGTTTATGTGTAAAATAAAGATAGATAATAATACCTATCTGATAGGGTTGTTTTAAAGAGCAAACAAGTTATTAAATGTGAAGTGGTAAAAACAGTGCCAGAATGTGTCGAGTGCTCTGTAAGCTAGTATATCTTGTAAAAGCCTCAAATACCAGAATAAGGAACTTGGGCTTATCTCTTTGGGGCAGTGGGATGGTTCATGGACAGAGAAGGCAGGTGATTGAAACTGTGCTCACGCTGGGTGCTGTGAGGGCGGAGGTTTGAAAGGTTGATGGGCAGGATCCTGCAGTCCTGAGTGGGGCAAGAAGAGCATCTCAGATGCCTGGGGGAGGGCTGGACTGGGTCTTACCCCTGCAGGGGGCATTATAGGCCCCTTAAGCCCAGGAGGAGAATTTGGGATAGAAGATAGCCTTTCCTGTCTGTTTCCGCCTTGCTCCTGGCAGTGCTACAGACTGATGCTTGGAAGGGTGGAGGTTGTGCAGCGGTAAGGTGGGCCCTCGTGCCGGGATGGGCTGAGCTCTGCCACTGCAGCCTAGTCTGACCCAACTTTGCCGGTACAGCTTCCCCACTCTACCCAGCCCCCAGCCCAAAGTGCTGTTCTGCAAAGTGGGCAGACCTGTTGAAGCTCAAGCCCTGCACTGGTAGGGCACCCCTCCCCTTGCTACCCACCCCAGCTTGCCTCAGTATCTGTCAAGTAGGTATCTGTCAAGTAGGGACTGAGGAGTGGCCCCTTAATTCTTTCACTAACCAAAAGCGTGGGTAGGGGGGGCCCAACCCTGTGCCTGCCCAAACCACACAATTCTCTGGGCCCTAGTCACACCCATTCCCCCACAGCCCCCTCCATGCCTCACCCGTCTCTCCCTCCCAACCCCCATCCCCTGTTCTCCTGACTCTCTGCCTCCTCACCATACCCGCTTGACTCAGGGCGCCTGGGCTCCGTCGCCACCTGGGTTCCCTGGCAGCCTGGTTGTCATGGCACCATGGAAGCAGGTCTGCCAGAACAACAGCTCTGGGTAACCAGGGCGGGCAAGGCCCAGTGCTCAGCGTCTGCCACTCTTCGCCCTCGAGACCCCCGCCCCCTCCCCTCAGCTGAGCAGAGGAAGCCATGAGGAGAAAAAGGAAGCTGCCCCGAAGGGCAGCTCTTTACCTGTGAGGATGCTGGATGGGAGGCGCCTCCTACTGACCCCCCAGCTGGAGCCCTGGCAGCCTGAGAACCCTGGGAACTGGCCAGGCCTGAGTCCAGGCAGCTGAGGGCAGGGGTGGGGCTGTAGGGGGCAGGGCTGGGAAGGGGAAGGAAGAGCCTGGATGAGGAGGATGCTGGAGTGAGTCTCAGGCCTGGGGTCAAGGCTGGGAGAGAAACCCTAGCACACGGTAGGGGACAGAGTCACAAGTGGATGGATCTGTGAGGGGAAGAGGTCTGGAGGGAGGGAGTGGAGCTATGAGGGAATTGGTCCATTGGAGGAAGGGGGACTTGGGGCCGAAGCTGTTAGGGGCCAGGGCCACCAAAAAAATGGTGGTTATGGGGAGGTTGGAGGGAGACAGGTCTGGGAGGAACTGGTCTGGAGATAAGCCTGTGAGGGGACATGGATGTGGGGGGTCGAGACTATAAGGGGTAGGGGAATAGGTCTGGGTGGGAAGTGAGGGTGTTTGAGGATAGAACTATGAGGGATCGGGACTAAAGGGGAATGAGGATAGGCCTGTGAGGGCCGGGGGGCTGAAGGGAAGGAAATGTGAGGTCAGTGGGGAGACAGCTTTGGGGGATGGGAGTCCCCTCTGACCTTTAAGTATTCTGGTCCCTATGTCTGTGAGGAAGCTGGGTTGCAGGAAAGGATCTGGTCCACCCACTCTCAGTCTGGCCCAGCAAGCCCATCTCCTGTTCCCACATCCTTGCTCATCTTATCTCATCCCCACAGTGTGGAGGGTGATGCCCCAGGCAGTGACCTGAGCACAGCGGTTGATAGTCCTGGGAGCCAACCCCCCTACCGGCTGAGCCAGCTGCCCCCCACCAGCAGCCACATGGGGGGCCCCCCTGCTGGGGTGGGCCTTCCCTGGGCTCAGCGGGCTCGTCTCCAGCCAGCCAGTGTCGCCCTGAGGAAGCAGGAGGAGGAGGAGATCAAGCGCTCCAAGGCCCTATCGGACAGCTATGAACTTTCCACGGACCTGCAGGACAAGAAGGTGCAGATAAGATGGCTTTGGCTGGGAGTGGGAGGATAGAGAGATGTGAGAGAAATCAGGGAAGGGTTGGGATGTCATGTGGATCGATAGTATCCAGGGAGGTATAGTGAGACTGGAACAGGTGAAAACTGACTCCAGGACACTTCAACCAACTGGGGACTCATTTCACCATCCATCCACTCAGTCTCGTATTCACTCAGCAAACATTGATGTACAGATGAATGAGACCTGGACCTGGTCCTCAAGAATCTCAGTCTAATGGGAGAAGCACACATAGAAATTGACAGTTTCAGAACAGTGTGCTACGCAATATCATATCAATCTCATACTATTTTGCTAAAAAAAAAAAAATAAAGTTAGAGGTGGGGTGGGGAGCACAATATACTATGTATAGGAAAAAAAACCTGAAAAAAACATACACCAAAATATTCACTGTGGTTATGCCTAGGTGATAGAACCTCAGGTGAACAAATCTTGTTCCCTCTTTCTTCCTCTTTTCCTTACCCCTTTTACTTTTCCTTCCCCCTTTCCTTTCCTCCTCCTTGCTCTCAATTGCTTTCTGTCCTGTTTTGGATTGATTTTCCAAACTTTTTTTGAATGATGAATATCTACTTCTTGTAAATAAAAAAGGAACCCCCCCACCCCTGTCCTGTCTTGTGTGACACACACTAGCCGAGATAAAGTGAGAACACGACACTGAGATCACTGTCCTATGCATTCAGGCAGCTGGAAGCAGCCAGCTTTGACTTGGGGGAGGGGGCGGCAGGGGGGTGGTTGAGGCTGAGGGAAAAGAGGCTGTAGTGAGTTTCTGACCTTGTTCACCTCGACCCTCCCCTGCTAGGTGGAAATGCTGGAGAGGAAGTATGGGGGCTCCTTCCTGAGCCGCAGAGCTGCTAGGACCATCCAGACAGCCTTCCGCCAGTACCGCATGAACAAGAACTTTGAGCGGCTCCGTAGCTCAGCTTCAGAGAGCCGCATGTCCCGCCGCATCATCCTTTCCAACATGCGGATGCAGTTCTCCTTTGAGGAGTACGAGAAGGCCCAGAACCCCGCGTACTTCGAGGGCAAGCCTGCCTCGCTGGACGAGGGTGCCATGGCTGGTGCCCGAAGCCACCGGCTTGAACGGGGACTCCCATATGGAGGCTCCTGTGGAGGGGGCATTGATGGGGGGGGAAGCTCCGTCACCACATCTGGAGAGTTTTCTAATGACATCACAGAACTCGAGGACTCCTTCTCCAAACAGGTCAGCATCCCTAAAGGGCCATTCCTCCCTGTCCCCATGCCCTGGTGCTCCTAGGACCTTTTACCTATACTCCAAATGGGAAGTAGTTGCCCAACCAGCATTTAAGACCAATAAATAGCTACCCTCTGAGTAGGGACCATGAGGATGATGAGAAACACTGCAAGACAAAAAACAGTATATAGTTAAAATGAGAAAGGTGAAAGTCTGGGTGTATAGAACACAAGAAAATAAAAGTTCTCACTCTTTGGAACTTGACCCACTTTCAGATTAAGGCCTAACTAACAGGTGACGAGCCCTCTTATGTGCCTGGTGCTGCGGGTGCCTCATAATGACCTGGGAGACAGAAGTGGTTATCCCAACTTTACAGAGGAGGGGACTGAGGCTCAGAGGCCTTGAGAGGTAAAGTGACTTTCCCAAACTGGATTGGAACTCAGCTCTGTCTGGTTCCAAAGACCATGCCCTTTCCTTTATACCACACGATCACAGACCAGGTTCTGTTCTCAGCACCTTGAGGGAGACAGATAAACTGGTCAGGGGCCTTGTTCCCAAGTATCTCTTAGGCCAATAGGGAATGACAGATACCTGTACACATGACTGTCTCCTAAAACTGAGTGTGCTTGGAGCCATGCAAAAAGGATCATGTATAGTACCATGCATGGGAACCCAGAGAAGGGAAAAAAAACTTTCATCTGGGAGAACCAGAGAAGGCTTCATTGAGAAAACAGTGCTGGTGCTGGGCATTAATGGGAAGATAAGATTTAGCAAGTTACAGATAGCTAGGAGGGTGTTGCTCGCACAGGCATTGCATCAGCAAAAACATGGACAGGTGGGAACGTCACAGGCGGTGATGGTGGTGAGAGATCATTCTAGGCTCAGGGTGTGTCAGTGTGGCTGCTCAGGTACAAATCTCAGTTCTGCCATTTTCCAGCTGTGTGACCTTGATCAAATGGTTTAACTTCATTGAAACATCACTAAAATGGAGATAAAAACTCCTTAGAACTGTTTTGAAGATTCTGTTCGGCTAGGTGATGTATATGAAAGTACGTAATATGTGGTAGCTGTTAAGTACATGTTCGTTTCCTTCCTAAAATCAAGGTGGTATTTGGCAGAAAGTAGATGAATGAATGAAGCTTTATAAAAGAAGAGATTTCTCTGTTCTAACTTATGTGATCTGGCCCTGCCATTAACCTGAACATGTTTCCCTATAGCCTAGTAAAAGGGATGTGGAGGGGGAGGGGTGCTGAGGGAAGGAAAGACGTGTTAAAAGGAAGGTTTAAATCACTCATCTACACTTAACTCTTCATTCATACAACAAACATTTGATTGAGCAGCTCTTCTGTGTCAAGCAATGTGTTGAACTGAGCTTGAAAAAAAGAGAAACCAGATCTGGATCCTGTCCCTTAAGGGGAGACCAAGAAACCATATCTGGCCCATTTCTCAGTCCTACCCAAATCTGATAAGGAAGTGTATTTGTTGTCAGTTGCCATGTAACAAATGACCCCGAAATTCAGTGACTTAAAACTTAATTTCAAAGTTTGAGCTTAACACACATTAATTATCGCTTACAGTTTCTAAGGGCAGGAACTGAGAGTGGCTAGGTGGACCTTGACTTAGGGTCCTCATGAAGCTGCATTCAAGCTGTGCAGTGGGAGAATAGATAATTGGGAATGTATAACTAAAGAATATGTAACTGAAGATATAACTGGGGCCAATGGATCTACTTCCAGGCTCTCTCACTTGACTGTTAGCGGGTGAATTGAGGCCCTTGCCACGAGAGCCTCCATAGGACTGCTTATGGTGCAGCCTCCCCCAGGGAAAGGGATCTGAGAGAGAGAGCGCATAAGCAAGCAAGAGCACTCAGAGCAGAAGCCTCGGTCTTTCATAACCCAAACTCAGAAGTAATATCCCATCACTTCTGCCATAGGCTGATAGTCCCACAGGCCAACCCTGGGGCAGTGTGGTTCAAGAGGGTGTGAATATCAGGAGATGGGGATCATCAAGAGCCAGTTTGGAGGCTAGATACCACAAGGATAAAGACTTATCAGCCATGGTCCAGATTCTCGAGGTTGAATATTCTGTTTTTTGTCTTTTTTTCCTCAGAGAGAAAAAAACGAGAGCTCTGGAAGCCTAGGGGAAGCTGGGAATTTGGTTTACTCAGGGAAGGTGGGGGGAATGTGTGTGGCACAGGCAGGGATATGGGTTGAACCAGGGAGGAGGTGGCATTTGATTTGGTGTATATGGACACGAAGGAGGATTGGGTTATCTGAGAAGGGAACTTGTGGGCATTAGTCCCAGCTCCTGTGAGCTCACAATGGCTCCCTGGGAGTTATTTTATAAACTGCAGAGAACCTGTGGAAGTGGGGGAGGGGAATCCTTCTTGACTGCCTTCAGGAAGAATCCCCCTTTTTCCTTCCCTCCTTCCTTCCCTCCCTTCCTCACAACTTCCTCCTTTTTCTCCTTCATTCCTACCCTTTAACCATCCCACCATTCCCTGCTTCATCTTCCTTCCTTTTTTTCCCTTTCCCTCCTCTCCTTTCTTGCCAACATAGGTAAAATCTCTGGCTGAATCCATTGACGAGGCCCTGAACTGCCACCCATCCGGATCCATGTCTGAGGAGCCAGGGTCAGCCCAACTGGAGAAGCGAGAATCAAAGGAGCAGCAAGAGGACAGCTCAGCCACATCCTTCAGTGACCTTCCCCTCTACTTGGATGACCCAGTTCCCCCACCATCCCCTGAGCGACTACCCAGCACAGAGGCCCCACCCCAGGGCCGGCCTGAGTTCTGGGCATCAGCTCCTCTCCCGCCAGTTCCTCCACCAGTGCCACCAGGGACCCGGGAAGATGTTAGCCGTGAGGAAGGCACTCGCAGGGGTCCCGGGTGTTTGGAGTGCCGGGATTTCCGTCTGCGGGCTGCCCACCTTCCCCTGCTTACCATCGAGCCTCCTAGTGATAGTTCCGTGGACCTGAGTGACCGCTCAGATCGCGGCTCTGTCCACCGCCAGCTGGTGTATGAGGCTGATGGCTGCAGCCCCCATGGGACCCTGAAGCACAAGGGGCCACCAGGCAGGGCCCCCATCCCACACCGCCACTATCCAGCCCCAGAGGGCCCAGCTCCAGCCCCGCCAGGGCCCCTGCCACAAGCCCCCAACAGTGGCACTGGGCCCAGTGGTGTGGCTGGGGGTCGTAGGTTGGGAAAGTGCGAGGCCACAGGCGAGAACTCTGATGGTGGAGATAATGAGAGCCTGGAGAGTTCCAGCAACTCCAATGAGACCATCAACTGCAGCTCTGGCTCCTCTTCGCGGGACAGCCTGAGGGAGCCTCCAACCAGCGGCCTGTGCAAGCAGACATACCAGCGGGAGACGAGGCACAGCTGGGACTCACCAGCCTTCAACAACGACGTGGTACAGAGGCGGCACTACAGAATCGGCCTCAACCTCTTCAATAAGTAGGTGTTCCCTGTTCCGCTTCCTCACCTCCTCATGAAAGGGCACTTTTATCCCTGGGGCTGATCGCCAAGCAGTAATCTGGTTTTCATCATCCTCTCATTTTGTGGATGGTTTTTCTTCCCAGCTGTTCAAGAAATAGGATTGGCAACAGAGTGACAGAGAAGAAAGCCCCTCAAAGCACCTATCAGAGGCACTTCTAGTCCTGGCACTGCCTCTGACTGACTGTGATCTTGGGAAAGATGTTTGCCCTCTCTGGGCCCCAGCTCACTGTCTATAAGATGGATTATGAACCTTGGACCCCCGCCTTCCTTTCTTGCGGGGAGAGGCAATATGCAGAAAGAGCCCTGCTCTAACAAACAGGACACATGGACCCCTAGCCTGACCTTGACCAGACTAGGCAAGATGTAGCCCTGGGCAAGATGTGCTCCCTCCTTGGGCTTCAGTGTTTCTGTCCATCAACCATCAGGGGTATATATTTGAGGTGCTGGGGGACAGGGTGAAGTGCTCTTTTTAGGAGTCTGGTCTTGTGCCAGGTGCTCTGGAAAGGGACAGCATTGTGACATTTCAATAGAAAAGAGTTAGGAGAAAAATGCTTTACGTCTTTTTAGTCCATTAAACTGTTCTCAATATTCTCACATTCACTCAACAGGGTGGGTAGTAGCTGTCCCTATTTTATAGATAAAGAACTTAGGCTTGAAGAAGGAAAGGGAATTGTCCAGAGTCATGCGTGATAGTGATCAAGCTGAGAATAGCACCAAAGTCTCTTTCAAGTTCTGGCTCTGGGGTTCTGAATATGGCATACTTCAAACTGAACCTGTCTTACAAACTGAACTTGTCTTAGTGGAAAGTGGGGAGTACTTTATCTGTAGAAGCACTCAAAGAGAGTGAGTGATACCTGTTTGGTTGGTATGCAAGATGCAGGCAAATTAACTTCTTATCTACTGCGGGGGGGGGGGGGGGGGGGGGGGGGGGGGGGGGGGGGGGGGGTCCTGGACTCAGAGAAAAGGCCTACCCTGAGGCTCAGGCCTTCTTCAAGAACTCCTCAGTACCTTTGGGGGATAGGCAAGCACCTCACATTGAGCAAGCTCTCACTGGATCTTCATTTTCTTTCAATAATAGTGTGGCTCCAGTGAAGGAGGAAGTTGGATTGAAGATAACAGAATTTTGAAGCTCTGTGAAATGGGAAAGTGGCTTCCCTCTCCATGGGTGTCATTTTTTTTCATGTGTGCCACTGAAGGGATTGGACCAAATTTTGTTTCCACTTCCTTGGTTCTCTCAGGCCATGGTTGGGCCTAAAACTAGTTCATAAAATGGGACAGAGGGCAGTGTTTCATGAGGATGGTCATCTCACCTACCTCCCCTCTTTCTGCAGGAAGCCAGAGAAGGGAATCCAGTATCTGATTGAGCGGGGCTTCCTGTCAGACACACCAGTGGGCGTCGCTCACTTCATCCTGGAGCGGAAAGGCCTGAGCCGGCAGATGATAGGGGAATTCCTGGGGAACCGACAGAAACAGTTCAACAGAGACGTGTTAGAGTGAGGACCCCGGGATGGGGCAGGCTGGGCCAGGGATTCCTGAAAGAGGAGACTAGGAGAAAGGAAGGGGATAACTTGTCCTTTTTGCTCAGATAAAATTTATAAAACAGGATGACTAGACAGACATTCCTGCTCCCATACCCCTCTGCCCCAAAGAGCTCTGATCTCCCCTGGCCCTATTCCTAAAGCTTTCTGAGTGGCTCTAGTCATGCCTCTCCTTTAACCTGCAATGGGCCTCAGTTTCCCCATTTCTGGAATGAGTGGTTGTCAGAATGTGTGAAGGGATCCTTAGTAACAATGTATCTGACTTTGATATTCTAGGATGGATTCAATTTCAAATGTACCATCCTCATGTGTACTTGCTTCAGCCATGGAACCAGAGTTTGGAAGTCTGTCAGTGGAGTGTTTGTCTATTTGAGCAGGTCTGGGTGGGTCAGAGATTTTCTGCAGAGGAATTGAGTGTCACACACCCCTTCTTTGCTCTTCAGCTGTGTGGTAGATGAGATGGACTTCTCTTCCATGGATTTGGATGATGCACTCCGGAAGTTCCAATCCCACATCCGGGTTCAGGGTGAGGCCCAGAAAGTGGAGCGACTCATCGAAGCCTTCAGGTGTGCCTGCTTCCCACTGCTGGCGCTGCCTTTCCCTGCTTTGGAGGGTGGTGTAGTGTGTATCTATACGTCTGAGCCTCATACTTTTCTCACCAGAAAATGGCAGTTATAAACCCTGTCTCACAAGGCAGTATTGAGATCAGAGGTAATGTGCATAAAGTATCTAGCTCAGCAACTGGGATGCGGGTATCCAATTAGTGACAACAAGGTCGCAGCGACAGCTAATGTTTGCTGTGAGTGCTCACTAGGTATCAGGTGCTGAGCTGGACACTTCACATTATTATTTCATGGAATACTCAATAACAGCCCTATGAAGTTGGTACTTCTATTATTATCTCCATTTTACAGATGACAAATCTGAAATTGAGAGAGATTAAGTAGCTTGCCCAGAGTCATACTGTGAATGAGCAATGGAACCATAATTTGAACTCAATAGTTAAAGGCATGACCCATCCCCCTTAACTATTATCCTTTACTATGAATGCTTTAGGGATCAGGCAGACCTGGGTATAAATCCTAGCTCTACCACTTTGGGGTATTTTGTGAAGAAACAGAAGAGCTGTTGAGAACCATTTCCCATAATGGGAGAAAGATTTGCTTTGCAGTCAGGAAAATGTAGATTTCCATCCTGGTTTCACCATTTACACAGCTCTGTTACTTTGGGCAAGCTACCTTGCCACTTTGGGCCTCAGTCACTTCATCTGTAAAATGGGGCTGCTAATGCTTACCTTGCAAGATTGTAATAGGACTAAATGAGACAATGTACACAAATCCCCTGGCAAAACTCTGTAAAAGGTGATTCTTACATGCTAGTCTTGGGAAAATTCCATAGAAATAGGACTGACCCAAAGGACTTAGGAGTATTTCTTAGAGGATGAGTTGATGGTGGCAGTCTGGGTGGATGATGATAGGTGGAGATGACTGGTGTCTGACCCTGACCCTGATCCCTCTTGCCCTGCAGCCAGCGGTACTGTGTGTGTAACCCTGCCCTTGTGCGCCAGTTCCGGAACCCAGACACCATCTTCATCCTTGCCTTTGCCATCATCCTCCTCAACACCGACATGTACAGTCCCAGCGTCAAGGCTGAACGCAAGATGAAACTAGATGACTTCATCAAGAACCTGAGAGGTGACCCCAGACTTTCCTATCACCTCTCTTGTCCTTAACCTGGGAAGAACAAGTGGGTAGGATGGGCGTAGAGAAGGACAAGAGAGATCACATCTGCTCCCTGGAAATTAACCTGTGATGCTCTCACTCTCTGTGAAAACTGGATGTTCCCAGGGCATTCACTCATTCATTCAAGTTGTCCTTCATTGACTCATTGCATATACACAAGATATCAAAGTCCTGCTATCACAGAGCTTATACTTAAACTATAGTATATACTATACACAGAGCTTATACTATCCACTTATTGCTGCCTCTTTCCTTTTTTTCTGTATGTATGTAAAGACTCATTTAATCACTGTAGGTACCCTTTGCTTCATTCATACATTCAGTGATTCATTTGACCACTGAGTGCCTCATGTGTGCCAGACCCTATGATGGGATGATGAGAAAGTGAAGGAGCATCACCAGTCCCTGCTCCAAGAGAGCTCCCTGTTTGTGGGAGAGATTGACTCATAGTTCCAGACACTCAACACAAGACAAAAAGCAAACCATGATGTCAGCGGGACCAAAAATGTAGTCAGAGTTCAGGGGAGGGAGAACCCACCTTCAATGCATTTCCTGGAGGAATGTGACAGAATGGCAATAGAGGAGGTCTTGCCTGATGGTAAGAATAGCACAGGCACAGAGGTGGAAAAACTTAAGGTCGTTTGGAGAACAATCTGCAGGGTGGACGATCTACTTGAGGTTAGTTGGAACCAAAATATGAGAGCCTTGAGTGACAGAGGACTGGTGTCACCTTGACCATTTTTCTTGGCTTATTGCATTGATACCTCACCTTTCACCAAGAAGCAGCCTACTAAAAATGACACAGATGTTAGGATGATTTAAACAGGGAAATAGAATTGAGGAAAAGCAAACAGACCAGACATATTTGCTGACCATCGTGGTTGGCACAGTTAATGGGCTTTCAGCTCTCTGGCAGCAGTGTGATAAAGGATATGCCTTTAGCACCTGCCCAAGGAGGAGGCATGGCATTTCCAAAGGAGAAAACATTCTCTCTAGCAGAAGGTTTAGAGGGGAAGAGTGAGTGGGTTTCACTCAGCAGACAATCGGGAGTGGAGAAGGATGGTAGACTGGGAGGAGGGAATTAGACCGATTAGAGGCCATCTGGAGCTGTCTCCCAGAATCCTGCCATTAGTCATTTGTTCGTTCATTCATTCATTCATTCATTACCTCTCCCTTTCTCTCTCTAAGAGTATATAGATATGTGTGTGTGTATGCTTACAAATATGTATACACAGATACACCTACACATATATATGTGTATTGTGTATATACATATACACGCATGTTGTGTGAAATGCATACATGTGTATACGTGTATATATAATCTATGTGTGTTGTGTATGCATGTATATTTCCTCCTCCAATTATTAATAAATAAGCAAACAAATGAAACAAATACCTGTGTTGCATCAACACCGAAGAAGACTTGTTGCGTCAACAACTTACCAGCTCATTCCAGAAATAATGGAAATATAGAAAGTCTTTTAATGACCCCAAATCCTGCCCCCTAGGGGCAACCACGGTTAATATTTTTGTCTAGTCTAGTCTTTTTTTCCTATGCATATGTCACTTTTGACATAGTTAAGATAGTGATGTACATGCAATTTATTACCCAGCTCTTTTCATTTAACTTGCCAAAGAATTTTCTCATGTTTTTTGTAACCATCAAGTTTTTAATAGCTGCATTATTTTATTAAATGGTTATACTCAGTTTTACTTAACTTTCTCTATTGTTAGAACTCAGATTGTATCAGATTTTTCCCATAAGTAGCACTTGCGTATATATACTACATCTTTACACATATTTCTCAATTATTCCTTGGGGCATATTCCTAGAACAGGAATCACTGAATATTGTCTTCCAAATTAGTTATGTTAGTATACATGCTCACTTCCCTGCACTCTTATTAAATGTTATGATTTAGCATTATTTTTGCTGCTGGAAAGGCAAAAAAAAAAGAGGTATCTGATTGTTTTCACTACCACATGCTCTGAGTTATTTAGACAAAATCCCCACTCTGGGGATGGAAGCAGCGGTGGCTGTCTTATTGAAGGGTACCTTTCCTGACCGCGTCCTAGCCGAGGGACCAGGGGGACTGCCTCCCTCCAGTCCTGGCCACTGTTATGGCCCATGCCTTGGTATGGGAATTTGTGGAGAACCCCTGCCACCCTTTCCCCATATTCATGTGATGTCTGCCTGTGTTATTCTCCCTCCCCGCACACCCAGGGGTTGACAATGGTGAAGACATCCCCCGAGACCTCCTGGTGGGCATCTACCAGCGCATCCAAGGGCGCGAACTTCGGACCAATGATGACCATGTGTCCCAGGTGCAGGCTGTGGAGCGAATGATTGTGGGCAAAAAACCGGTAAGTGCCTTGGGAGGCTGTAGTGGGGACAGGGCCTGGGTCTGCTGCTGCCTATGAGGGTAAGTCAATGCCCCTCTCTGAGCCACAGGCTTCCCTCACCAAATGGAGGAATACCAAATAACAGTACATTCCTCAGGGTGTGTGGTGCAGATTGAGATGCTGTGGGAATGTATCCAGCAGATTGCAAGGCACATAGTGGGTGCTCTATTAACATAAACAGTGTTCTTACATGCTTATCACAAGTGAGGAACTAAGTTAATAGTTAGCTGATAACCAGAGCCAAGAACAAACTCTACTCTTTGAGTTGACAAACATTTACAGATGCCTTTCCACTGAGCTTGGCATTTCACTGGACACCAGGGACACAGATAGGAATCAGATGTGGTCTTTTTTTTTTTTTTTTTTTTTTATAGAGGCATGTTTTATTTATTTATTTTATTTGTTTGTTTTTGTTTATACAAGCACTGGGTACAGTCAGAAGCACGGGAGGGTGAGAGAATTCACCAGAGCCAGAGCGGGGAGCAGAGCAGGCAGAAGGACCGAAGTACACTGCTGAGGGGAGCAGCGGGCGGCAGGAGAGGTCTGCGGCCATGTGGGACCCTCCTCCGGTGGCTTGGGAGCAGCCGGGGATCGAACCGGCGCCACAGAGGGCACGGGCAGCTTCGCAACCCAGCGCCCAACCGCTGCGCCACCGGGGAGGCCCAGATGTGGTCTTGTTCTGGGATCACACTCATACCAGGGAGGGTGTCAGACAAAGACACAATACTTCTGTCTTATTTCAGGGTAGCACAAAGAAAGGGAAATCATGAGTGGCTTCTTAGAAGAGATAACACTGGAATTGGGATTGGGAGAAGGGTGGAATGTGGCCATCTGAAGCGGAGCAAGGGCGTTATAGGGACGAAGGCCAGACAGCAGAAAATCTAGGCTTAGTTTCTTAGACTCCGTGCATCAGAGTGACAGTGACATGTGTCAAATGTAAACTTCTTATGGTCAATGTTAAGGTGCCGGAGGCCTGAAGCTGGCATGCTGGCCTTGCCAACATCTATTCCTTTGTGCCCATCTAGGTCCTCTCTCTTCCTCACCGTCGACTGGTTTGCTGTTGCCAGCTCTACGAGGTGCCAGATCCAAACCGTCCCCAGAGGCTAGGGTTGCATCAGCGTGAGGTCTTCCTCTTCAATGATCTGCTAGTGGTATGAACACTGTCAGGGAGGACCTGGAGGGGAGGTGGCGAGGTTGGCCTCCATGTCTGGCATGAACCATGTAACATGGTGGAGGCATAGTGGGTGAGGTGCTTCACTGTGGGATCTGTGTGGTCTTGGCTCAGGAAGAGGCCACCTCTGCCCCTCATGAATCTATTTGGAGTTAATAACAGCCACCAAGGGTAGAAAATGTGAGGACCAGGGGAGATGACAGACTTACAACCTGGGGTGTGGTAGGAAATATCCACCTCAGTAACCCAGAAGGTTGGTTGAAGGGAGGTGAGCCTGTGACCCCCGGGTCAGTTCAACACCTTGGGGTGGTTGAGAGGCTTAAAGTAATTCTTAAGACTGAGCTCATCATCAGTGTGGACATGTGTCTTTTAGAGCTGGGACTCTTAGGACTCTGCAGGTGGAGAGGAAATTCCAGGGCCTTCCCTTCAACCTCTTACCCAGGGCAAGAACAGGCTTCCACACGCTCCCCACTTGCATGACTGCAGGGAGCAAAGGCTGTCTTCCTCCAAGGCAGCCAGTTCCCATGTCAGTCAGCTCTGACTGCTTGGATCTCTCTCCGATGGGTCTCCTCCATTGATCGTCACTAGACTCTTGGCATCACAGAGAACAAGACATTTCCTCAGGGATTTGAGGGCAGTGATCTATCCGCCCTTGGTCTTCTCTCCTTTAGAACAGGATCCCTCTGCCTTAGCTCTGTTAACATTTGGGGTGGAATACTTCTTTGTTGTGGGCGCTGTCCTATGCATTGTAAGATGTTTAATAGCACCCTGGTCTTCACCTTCTAGATGCCATAGCACTCCTTCAACCAAAAATATCTCCAGACATTGCTAAATGTCCCGGGTGGGGAGGGGAGTAGGCAAAGTCACCACCAGTGGAGAATCACTGCTTTAGATGTACCCCCTCTCGTGTCCTCTCTGAACCTTAATATCCTCCTCTGTGAAGTGAAGCTAACTCCTATGACAGCGATGAAACAGAAGGTCAGATGTGAAACAGCCTAACCCAGAGCAATGCAGGGCCCACACAGGGTATCCCTCATGCCCTGACAACCATGTGTGTAGCCCTACGCTAGGCAGTGGGCTCATGGAGGTCAGTGAGACTCTGTCCTGTTCTCAGGGAGCTCACGTGTGAAGGACTAAAAAAATGTTTTGCTAACTGCACACTATAACCATCCTGATATCAAATAATTCCACTTTAAACTCTACTTGCAGACTGTCTGAGGCATTCTCAACCAATATAAGCCAATACCAGGATGCCCAAGTCCTTGATAAAGATGTGGGTTTGTTGAAAGGAAGACTTGTTCTCCCTCTGCATTTTATTCAGCCAAGACTGCCTTTGTGTGCTGGGTTCCATGGGAGTGGGCCAGCTACACGGAAGCCAGGGTCCTGCCTCTTGGTGCCCTAGGTGCAGCAGGGGGCCATGGTTTGCTTGGAGCCCTTCCTCAAGCCTCAGGGTGCAAGATGTGGCACCAGCACTTAGAAATCAGAAAAGGAGGGAAAATGTGCGTGTGATACTGGGGCAGGCTTCCTGGAAGGAACAGCAGTTGCTGCCTATAAAAGTTGTAAATGCCTGTTGCACATCATCATTACATAAGGAACTTGTATTTTCTCCCATCTTTCCCGTTTCCTGTTCCTTGGGCTTCAGTTCTCCCCAATTGTGGGTATGTGTGTTTGTGGGTAAATGTCTGTTAGTGGCGGTGGGAGGGGAGGGCAACCACTAGAATTAGATACCAAGTGGAAATTCCCCACCCCAAACCCTGCCTCTTGTCTTTTTCCCACCCCTGCCAAAGGTCACCAAAATTTTCCAGAAGAAGAAGATCTTGGTGACATACAGCTTCCGTCAGTCCTTTCCCCTCGTGGAAATGCACATGCAGCTCTTCCAGAATTCATGTGAGTCCCAGCATTCCAAGAGTCTATACCATGGCCCCCTGTGCTCACCCTTCATCCACACCCAAATTCCAGTTTTTGGAATCCATTACAACTGGGCTGAGGTCTCCAAAGCATCAACTTGGTCCCCAGATACAGAGCAGTCCAGGGTGGAATATGACTTGTGTCTGTCCAGGGAATCCTGATCTGGCAGAGAATTACAGTTTATATGTTTTCTGGTGGGCCAAAGAGATGAAGATCTAGCTTCACTTTGAAGTCCTAAGCCAGCGGAACTTTGTCCAGTGACCTGTGGGGCAGCAGAGGCATGAAGGAAAGAGTCCCAGAGAACAGCCAGAGTTCAGTTTGCATTTACATCCAGAAGTACGGGGAGTAACAGGGCCATGACTACCAAGAATTTGGAGACTGTGGGGGCCAAAGGGAGCTGCTGAAGTTGCTTTAGCAGCGAGGAGGCTGGCTCAGAGTTTGGTGTTAAAAAAAAAATTTCTTGTATAAGCCACCTTGCTTACATCCAGATGTGCCGACCTGCCCTTTCCCCACAGATTACCAGTTTGGGATCAAGTTGCTGTCGGCAGTACCAGGTGGGGAGCGAAAAGTCCTCATCATCTTCAATGCCCCCAGCCTCCAGGACCGGCTGCGTTTCACATCTGACCTGCGTGAATCCATCGCCGAGGTGCAGGAGATGGAGAAATACCGCGTGGAGTGTGAGTAGCCCCGCCACATCTCCTTCCCCCTCTCCTAATTGGTGCCCAGCAGACACCAAGAATCCCATCCTCTGAGAATCTGAGTTGAGGGTTAGCTCATCCAACCTTCCTACCCTCATCCCTTGACCCCCTTCAGCCTTTGCTTGAATACCTTCATTGACAAGGGATTCATTACCTCTCAATCTCGGGTTGCTATTCCAATTCCTAATTATCAGCTAACTCTTCCTTCTATTGAAAGGCAGCAGGGAGAAGAATCGGGGTGTTGGAGGTAGGACTCTAGTTTCAGGTCCCAGGTATGCTACTTATTTTCTGGGTAAACTGGGGCAAGTTGCCTGGTTCTTTGAGCCCCAGTTTCTTCATACATAAAAATTGGGGTAATAAAATCTCCTCTAGAGTGTTGTGGCGATTTAATGCATTAAGGTAGATGGAGCATCTTCCATGTTAGTAGCACAGTGGTGTTGAATATCCTCGGTGTCCAACAAGTGGTATTCCCCTTCCCAGCCTCTTCCTAGTTCCTGAGCTGAGTACTGGTATTCCATCCTCCTGACCCACAGGGGCTACACCAAGTCATTTTGATAATAGAAAATATATAAATTTCATTCTTCCCAATGCCCTCCAAGTTTTCTCATCTCCAGGCTAAGCAGTCACAGTTAAGTGTTAAAGAAAAAGAGAGAGGGAGGGAGGGAGGAAGAGAGGGAGGGGAGGGGAGGGGAGGGAGGGGAGACACACACACACACACACACACACACACATACACAAACATTAGGCAGCACACAGCTCCTTGGTGAAACCTGCACTGCCCCTCAGCAAGGAAGGGTCACACATTGCAATTCACTAGATCCTGAAGAACCTGGGGAAGATTCAGAAAGAAATGAGAGGAGGGAAATAGACAAATGTCTCCTCAGGGAGCTAGGAAGTTATAAGGAGACTGGGTGAACATGGGCTCTAGCCCCAGGTAGACTTGCTTCCAGAGTATGGCCTCCACTATTCCCAGCTGTATAAGCCTGCACAAGCTTCTAGGACTTCTCAGAATCTCAGTTTTTTCTTTTGAAAAAATGTGGACAATGATATTTAACCTGGGAACTACTGTGAGGATTGAGTGAGGTCAAGTATGGCATACTGATGGCTCATAATACAGCTGTTGATTCCTGTTGATTTCCTGCTCCTGTCCTTCCAGGAGCCCTGTGCTCTGGATCAAGGTATCTGAGAACTGAGAAGACTCTAGAAAGATTGCCTTTTGGCATGTGCTAGAAGGGCCATCCGTCCTTGCCAGAACAAGCCACTGTGAAGCTCCACTTTGAAGGCAGGGATGGTTGGGAGGCCAAACTGAGAGTGGCAAGGGAGAGTAGAAGTAAGAAGGGTGAAAGGAAGGGGAGAAGGGCAGGAGGAGCAGGACCTAAGAAGGACAAAAAGAAGACTGAGCCAGAGGAGATGTTGTGAGAAAAGGTGAGGTGCTGCTGGGACTTAGGAGATGTAGCTAAGGCTATCCAGGGGGGACAGACCTGGGGACAGAACAGGTGAGGAGGAGGGGAAGGCCCATAGAGGACTAGGGGCAGTCAGGTGGTTTCTCACTCCTGTTCCTGACTTTTGCTCCCCATCTCCCCCACTGCCACTCAGCGGAGCTGGAGAAGCAGAAAGGTTTGATGCGGCCTAATGCCTCACAGCCCGGTGGGGCTAAGGACTCAATGAATGGCACACTGGCCCGCAGCAGCCTGGAGGACACATATGGGGCAGGCGATGGGCTCAAAAGGGGAGCACTCAGCAGTTCCCTTCGAGATCTTTCTGACGCAGGCAAGTCTCCCGGGCCCCTGCCCTGGCTGGGGAGACCGGGACTGGGGGTCCTCCTCTTTACCTCCTATCACTACCGCCAGCCTTCCCTCTACCTGCTACACCTGCACGTACCCTGCCTTCATCCAGAATCCTGGGCATTGTGCTGCAGGGGGCCTGGTAGCCCGGTCAGAACAGGTGAAGCCCAGGGGTTGGGCCAGGGAGTGTGAAGTGGGGCCACAGTTTTAGCCCCTCTCTCTTGCTGCTCCCCTTCTCCTCTCTTTCCTCTTCTATCTCTCCAGTACCACCTCTCCTCCTCCACCATCTTGTCCTCCTCTTGATCCTCCTTCTCCACTCTCCTCCTTCCCACCTCCTCCCCCTCTTCAACGGGGGCAAGGGAATAAGGGTGTCTTTCCCGGAGGGGCCCAGGCCAGGTGCCCAGCAGGGTGGGGAGGGGGGTTGCTGCTCTGACGCTGGGCTCCTTGCTTGTGGGTGCAGGGAAGCGGGGGCGGCGTAACAGCGTGGGATCGCTGGACAGCACCATCGAAGTAAGTGTCAGCTACTGCCCCACTTATCCTCTGCATGAGCCCTGACCCGCTGTGGAGTTCCAGAGGAGGAGGGGACCTGTTGCTTCCCCCTCTTCCCTGCTGGGAGCCGTGGGCTGCCTCTCCCAGCCAACTACTCTCTCCATCTGTCCTCAACTCTGTCTGTCCTCACTCTCCCTGTCTCTCAGTCTGTCTTCCACTCTCCAGAACCCCCTCTCTACCCCAGGGCTGACTCTGACCTCAAGTAGTGATGCCCTGGGGGTTGGATCATGAGAAGCTCTTACCTCCAAGTCCTGCTCTTTGAGCCTGAGCAAGTCACTGTCTCACATTTTCCTTGCCTGCAAAATGGGGATGAGGAGGAGGCACTACTGACTCTTCCTCTCCCAGCTGAGGCTCAGAGGATATAGTGGAGCAGAGCTCTAAAAGATGGGGAGCTCCACGCCCAAGTACAGGACTGTCGCTTGGTCTTCATGATGCCCTGGCGGTTCCTAGCTCCAGCCCTCAGGGACGGGGTGGAGTTAAGGGTTGGGGGTTTAGGACTTCTAGACTGGCCTGACTCCCCCCCCTCCCCCCTTCCAGGGGTCTGTTATTAGCAGTCCACGCCCTCACCAGAGGATGCCACCTCCGCCCCCACCCCCGCCGCCAGAGGAGTACAAGAGCCAGAGGCCCGTCTCCAACTCCTCATCCTTCCTGGGCTCCCTATTTGGAAGCAAGCGGGGCAAGGGGCCCCTCCAGATGCCACCACCGCCAACTGGCCAGGCCTCTGCCTCCTCTTCATCTGCTTCTTCCACCCACCACCACCACCACCACCACCACCATGGTCACAGCCATGGTGGCCTGGGGGTGCTGCCTGATGGGCAGTCCAAGCTCCAGGCCCTGCATGCCCAGTATTGCCAAGGACCAGGCCCTGCCCCACCGCCCTACCTCCCACCCCAGCAACCTCCTCTCCCCCCACCTCCTCAGCAGCCCCCACCCCTGCCCCAGTTGGGTTCCATTCCACCACCTCCCGCCTCAGCCCCACCTGTGGGGCCACATCGCCACTTCCATGCCCATGGCCCAGTCCCAGGTCCGCAGCACTATACCTTGGGCCGGCCAGGCAGGGCTCCCAGAAGGGGAGCCGGTGGACACCCTCAATTTGCTCCACCATGGCCGCCACCCCCTGCACCAGCCCACTTCCCCATTGCCCCTGTACAGTCCTGCCCCCCAGCACCCTCCAGCCCACAAACAGGGCCCTAAGCACTTCATCTTCAGCCACCACCCACAGATGATGCCAGCAACAGGGGCCACTGGGGGCCCTGGGTCCCGGCCACCAGGGGGCTCCTATTCCATCCCCACCACCCACAGTCGCCATTGTCACCACACTCACCCATCCCACCCACCCCTCCTACCCACCCCTACCTCCACCCTCACCCCATACCCCGCACTCACCACTGCCTCCCACCTCCCCCCACGGCCCACTGCACGCCTCTGGTCCCCCTGGCACGGCCAATCCACCCTCTGCAAACCCCAAGTCCAAGCCAAGCCGGATCAGCACCGTGGTCTGATGAATGGAGAGAGTGAGCTGGGGGGCCCAGGGAGGTCTGGGGACTCTATAAGAGAAGGACCTTGCACCTTCTCTGCTTCCTCAGTTTTTCCAAAATATATACACACATGGAAATGTTCTTTTCCCCACTTCCTCCCTGCCTCGGACCTCTCCTCTAACCCCTGACAGTTGCCACAGGGTTTCCTTCCAGATTTGAGGATCCTTGCCACTTGAAGCCTGGATGCTAGGCTCTCTAGCTCTGGGGAGTGGTGAGGACCTTTCAGAGATCCTCATCCTCTTCTTCCTCTCTTCATCCTTCTCCCCACCCCCCAGGTCTAGCTGGGTGGCCTCAGACCTCTGGGCCAATGTCAGCTCCCTATCAGCTCTGACTGGTAGGGAAGGGCAGGGTCAGGAGCGGTGAAGGTGAAGGCTTCCCCGGGATTCCTCTAGCTGCACAGGGCTAGGAGGCAGCTCTGTAGAGTTGTGGTCAAACCTCAGCTGGCTTGGCCCACACTCTGACTTCAGAGCCAGGCAACACACCTCCATGTGTCTCTAGGAGTTCATGGACTGTCAGTGTACTCACTGGGTATGGCCCCACTTCTGTAGGCCCCCAGATGGGGCAGTGCTTCCTCTCCAGGGCCAGTCTATGCCCTTTCTCCACTGGGTTCCAACCCAGGCCTCTTCAGCTCCAGGACCTTGCCTCTCCTTGCAACATTCTTACCCTGATCAAAATCTAGACAGGTTTTTTTTCTTGGCGGGGGGGGGCTCAGGTCTGGGATGAGAAGGGCACCGCCCTCCCTCACCCATAGTGCATGCCCCCCCCATTCCCTATACCTCCCCCACCTACAACTGAAGACAATGCACTTTATAGATATTGCCCACACACAAACCTCGCTGGGGCAGGGTACCCAGCACCAGCCCTGGGGAGAGAGGCTCCCAGAGGGCCATCATGAGCCCAAGATGTGCTTCCGGAGGCAGAGATTGAAGCCATCAGAGCGGGGCCTGGGAGCCAGGATGCCTGAGTCCTGTACGTCAAAATCTCTGCTGCCTCTCTAGTCCCTTTCCAGCCCTGTTTATTTATTATAAATATGTTTTTTTACATGCCCCAGCTCCTCTTCTTGCCCTACACATCCAACTCCTTTCTCAGCTCCTGCCTCCCTCTCCCCTTTCCATCAATGGCTGCAGTAAAAACAGACAGACCCTGGCTGTACTAAGGGACCCCAGGGCTTGGGGGTGGGGACGGGCAGCAGTGGGAGGGCTGTTTGGAGAGGAGATGGGGTTCAGGCATTGTCTTTTTTTCCTCCTTGTATATAAGAATGTATATTTGATGCCGCATAAAAGACCTTGTGCTCACCTCCCGCCTCTGCCTCCTACTTATGCCCCCTCCCCCGTGGCAGAGCCCAGGGAGAGAGAGGCCTTAGCCCAGGGAGGTGAGGTGGTAATGTTAGAAGCTCAGGCAACTGGGTGGGCAAGATGCTTTGGGTGGGTGGGAGGAGGAGATGAGGGAGGTCTTTCTATCCCTTTTCATTCACAGTTTGCATGACAGAAAGGCAAGAGTATGGGCTTTGCAGTTGGCCCAATTGAAATCCTGGGGTTTTCCTTTGCTAGCCATGTGCACTTGGGAGAGGTACCCTCTCTGAGCCTCGGTTTCCTCAGTTTGGAACTTGGTGATAAGTCATTTCCTCATGGAGTTGTGATGATTACATGATTATGTGAAGCAGTCAGCTTAGAGTGCTCAGCAAGTTAGTTCCCTTCTCGTCCTTCCATGGGTCAGATACTTCCTTCTACTCTTGTGGCATCTATTCTCACCCTTCCTGTGGCTGATCTGGCTTTGCCCTGGAGCCCTTCCCTCCATTCTCCCCTCCCTGCTGCTAGCCACATTCCTGTTCTTGAGAATGGGGGTGGGCGGTGACCTGTCCAGGAAGCCAAGGGCTGGACACAATATAAGAGTGCTGTAGGATGTTAGATAACAGATCATTGGGCTTTCTTTAGTTTACAAAGGAGGACAGGCCAGAGATGGGCAGGGTCTTTCCCAAGGCCACACATCAAGACAGGATGGGGGTTTCTGACATCTAGGCCAGACCCCTTACCAGCAGCCCCCCAAACTGCCTCCCTATGAAATGAACATATTTCCAGCACCACTGATGGGGCAGAGTGATGGCTCTTGGTTAGGATCAGCAGGATCTCCAGGAGCAGCAGTAAGTACATACCTTTGGTACCTTCTTATAATCTGGAATGACCTCTAACAAGGAATGGTTTAATGGCACTACTCTTTAGCAGCTTGAGCCAGTCTTTCTTTTCTTCCCCGAATGCTTGTTTAAGCAAAGGCAACATCTGGGCCATCTAAGCATTTGAGGCCCCTGTAAGGACCAGACCTGAGTGTTTAAAGAACTTAGACACAGAGGGTCCAGAATCAAGTCCAATTAGCATCTTTTTGGTTCCTTCCTTGGTGAACCAAACTGGACTGCCATTTGGTTGTTCTCCCTTCTCCCACTTTCTATTCAATGCTGGTTTTGTCTTCCCAGAGCTCAGCTTTTAGTACTCAAATCCCAGCTCTGTCACAGATTTGACTGTGTTGCCTTTGGCAAATTATATAGCCCATCTTTCACCTACAAATGAGGAGCCTGATCTTGCAGGGAAATTATTAATAGATACTTATGAAATACCTACCTCCTGCTAGACACACAGTGAACTGTTCCTGGCCACCTACAGAATCAAGTGCAAACTCCTTGTCTTGACACTGGAGATGCTCCAATATGTGATCTCAGCCAATCTCTGTAGTTCTAACTTTCATTCCTCACCCACACTTGGACCATCCACTCACTATTCCCTGAAAAGGCCTCTGTGTAAATTTCTAACCTCAGCATTTTATCTGCACCTCCCCACCCCTGCCCACAGGTGCCCCCCCCCCCAACATCCCTGATGCTGATGGACTTAGAGGACTCATCTGTCAAAAATGTGCCCTCATCACATTCTCTGAGGTCTTTCATGCCATAATCTATCTTCCCCACCAGACCATAAGTGGCTTGCTGGTGACACTGGTCTGAATCATCTCTGTTCAGAACATTGCCCAGCATAATACTTGACACAGCACTGATGATGCTAAAATTTTGTTGATTTCAATGAATGAATGGTTGATCAGTTCTTTCTAAGCTAAATCTTAGAGTAAGGTATCTTTTCATTGGTTGATTTATTAGTTGATATAACCTGTGTACTCTCTGAGACCTCCTCATGCTTCCAGCTCCATCTCTTTCCTAAGCTCTCCTCTTCATTGCAGGCCCAGCACTGGGCTATCTCTGCCCCAACCTCCCCTCTTCCAGGAAGTTCACCTTCCAGACTGGGGAGGGATAGTGCAACTCCTCACCTCCTCATTTCTTTGAGGAACCTGAAGACAAGAAGCCTGTTGACTGACATCATTTCAAAGGTTATATAACCAGTCTTTTGGGGGATATGGCTGGGAGGGACAACACATAACAAAGGCCAAAGTTCCTAGAAACTCATAGAGTTCTTATCTTTGACCTCGACTAGTATGATCCTATAGGTCTTTCTGTGATGATAGAAACGTTCTATATCTGTGTCATCTACTATAGTAACCCTCTAGCCACATTGCATTGGTTGACTTATTTAATTGGCTACTGAGTACTTGAAATGTGGCTAGTGCAACTGGGGGCCTACATTTTTTTAATTTAAATAGCCACATGGCGCAGCGGTAGAGCGCTGGGTTGCGAAGCTGCCCGCAGCCTCTGCGGCGCCGGTTCGATTCCCGGCTGCTCCCGGCCACCGGAGGAGGTCCCACATGGTGCGCAGACCTCTCCTGCCACCCGCTGCTCCCTCAGCAGTGTACTTCGGTCCTTCTGCCTGTTCTGCTCCCCGCTCTGGCTCTGGTGAATTCTCTCACCCTCCCGCGCTTCTGACTGTACCCAGTGCATGTATAAACAAAACAAATGAACAAACAAATAATAAATAAATAAAACATGCCTCTATAAAAAAAAAAAAATAAAATAAAATATTTAAATAGCCACATGGTCACCACAGTGGACAGGGCAGCACAAGACCTTCAGGAGTGGACAGCCTAGCAGGGATAATGTCAATACTATATATTAAAAGTGCAGGCCTAGAAGGAAGCACAACATTTGGGGGGCGGTAAAGAAGGGAAAAACTCAACTTGGGGATTTTAGCTGAGTCTTGAAGGGGGAGCAGGAATGAGCCTGGTAAAGAAGGGCATTTGTCAGAGGGAGCAGTATTTGCAACAGCCTGCAGGTGTGCAATTCTGTGATGCTAGTGGAATAGTGAGAAAGGAGTGGGAGACAGCGGCCCCGGCATCGGCCACCACATAGCCCAGAGCATCGATAAGGACAGTGCACATATCCTCATTCCTCTTGCTCACAGGCTGTCTCACCCCCACCTCAGGGGGACCTAAAATAAAACCAGGGGTCACACTGGGATACACAGTGCCTCCATTGTAAGATTACTGTTTTTCCTTTTGTCGTTTGGGAGTACATTGTGGAGTGACGCATTGAAATTATGCACAGTAGTCCCCCCTTATCTGTAGTTTCAGTTACCACTGTCAACCACAGCCCAAAAATACTACTTAGAAGAAGTTATTTTGAGGGAAAGGGCCACATCCACATGATGTTTATTACAGTATGTATTGTTACAGTTATTCTGTGTTATTATTAGTGTTGTTGATCTCTTACCGTGCCTAATTTATAAGTTCAACTTTATCATAGGTAGGTATGTATTATAGATAGGTATTGTAGGTAGGTATGAAGAAAACCACAGTATATAGAAAGTAAAGTACTATTTGCAGTTTTAGGAATCCACTGGGGGTCTTCAAACATATCCCTCATGGATAAGAAGGGACTGCTGTAAACGTCCTGTAACTCCTCACACCAGTTTTAGCACTCACAGATGATTCTCCAGGTTTCCAAATGGTGATTTCTAAATGGCATCATTCTTTTGACACATATTAGGTGGCTTTCCACTATAAGGGAGAACTTTCCCTTCACTTACATTTATTTATGTTTAGCCTCATGAACTCATGGTTGTCTATTTTATCCGGTGAGTTCTATATAACCCATTAATATCTTTATTTTGATGTTCCGTGTGTCCGGGTTTGACCAGCAGAAACCTCTGAGGTGGCTGCTGTGTCCTTTGGGTGGAGCTCCATAGTTCTTTGAGCACTGCTTTGTTTTCTGGCCCTACCAGATGCTCCAGACCCATCTTGTACTTTTGCTGCCCTAGCTTTGGAGTCAGCATTTTCTAAGGCATTTTAGTTTTTATTTAATGGAAATTGGGATTTAGGAACCAAGAATTTGGTACTAAATGTTATACCTATATTTTAAGAGTTTGCTCTTTTCATTTAGGGAAAGGTTAAACTTTTATTGATGATTTTCTAACTTCATCATTCTTGTAAGAGAGGACTTTCCCTTTTCCCTTATTTATTTATATCAGTGTGAAGTTGGAGATTTTTGTTTTGCTCAATGAGTTATAATCTACCACCATCATCATTTATTTGGGATTATTTTGAATATATCATTGTTATTATTAAGCACATAATATCCATCTATTTCTCTCTATATACATATGTATTATGTATACCTATAACCATGAGTTCATGGAGATACCTTGAGGATGCTTTTTATTTTTTTAATATATTTTATTATCATATATTTTACATCATTGTTCATTTTTGTACAATGTTTGCTTTCTCCTCTCAGGTGTAGTCCCCATAGAATTCCCACCATCAATTCATCTGTGCACCATCACCATAGTCCCCCAATTGCTGATTTTTTTTGTTATTATTTTTCCCCCAATCCCTTGTTTGGTTCCCCTATAGTCCTCCTATAAGTGAAACCATCCAATATTTTTCTTTTTCCTAATGACTTATTTTACTGAGCATGATCCCTTCTAGCTCCATCCATGTTGCTGTGAATGGCATGAGTTTATAATTTTTGATTGATGAGTAATATTCCACTGTGTATATATACCGGTCATCTATTGATCCAGTCATCTATTCTTGGGCATTTGGGTTGTTTCCATATCTTACCTATTATAAATAGTGCTGCAATAAACATAGGGGTGGGCCTCTCCTGGTGGTGCAGCGGTTGAGCACTGGGCTGCAAGGCTGCCTGCAGCCTCTGCAGCGCCGGTTCGTTCCCCGGCCGCCGGCAAGGGTCCCACACAAAAAAATAAAATAAAATAAACATAGGGGTGCAGGTATCCTTTTGAATGAATGTTTTTTGTGTCCTTTGGGTAGATTCCTAGGAATGGAATTGCTGGATGATATGGTAGCTCCATTTGTAGTAGTTTGAGGAACCTCCACACAGCTTTCCCTAGTGGTTGGATCAGTTTGCACTCCCACCAGCAATGTAGGAGAGTTCCTTTTTCTCCACATCTCTTGAGGATGCTTTTTAAACCCAGGCTAGAGTTAGTAACTGGCTCTTGCAGGGAATAGATTAGAAAATGGCATGGGGGAGAAAGGGATAGATTCCAGAACAATTTAGAAGTTAGAACGCACAGCTTATACCTATTTTAGAACTGGAAGAGACCCTATTTTACAAATTGAACAAGTGAGATATAAAGTTACTCTCATCCAGTTCTTCCAGAAAACATGGATGGGGTGAGTGTGGTCAGGAGCCCAGCCAACTCTTCCAGTCATGGCTTGGCATCAGCTTCATGCCAGACTCTCTTCTCAGCTTGGGTGGGTAAGCCAAGCCAGTCTTTCCTCCAGGGTGAACTTCCTGGTGCTTCCCATTTTTTAACTCTTCAGTGTCCAGAATTAGGTTGGTCCCTAGCAAAACCCAAGGAAATCTGTTTCCTGAATACTTTACTCAGGATAGTGGTGGGCAGGGCACCGTCTAAGACTATTACAGGCACTCAGACCTAAGTTTGAATTCTGGCTCTGCCTCTTATTAACCATGTGACTTGGGTAAGTTTATACTTCTCTGAGCTTCAGTCTCCTCATCTGTTAAAAAGGGGTAATAAGATTTAATTCATAGCACTTGGCCCTTGGTGCATGGCAGTCATCCTTATCTCTACATAACAACCCTGTGTGGAAGGGATTATTTAACCTCATTGGATAAATAAAAAGAAAAATCAAGGCTTAGGAAGATTGAGATACTTGGCAGACATCGGTGGGTGAATGTCAGCATTAGGAAAGCAGGGACCATGTCTGTCTTGGTCATCATATATTCCCAGTGCGCAGAACAGTGCCCGGTGCATAGTAGGAATTTAATAAATATCTGTGAATGCATTGGTTCTGACTGACTTCAAAGACTGTATGCAATTTCCAATTCCCCTTCCATTTGTTCTCAGGTGTCTGAGCTAAGGAACTCAGAGAAGGCTATGGGGAGTCTTGGCTGAGCTGAGTTCCCAAACTGGTCTCCTGTTTTTTTTTTTTTTTTCCAAAGATTTATTTATTTTTGCATACAAGAACTGGGGTATAGGGCAGAGGTATGGGAGGGTGTGAGAGGATTCACCAGAGACAGAGTGGGGAACAGAACAGGCAGATCTACTGAAACACACTGCTGAGGGGAGCAGTGGGCAAGTCAGGAGAGGTCTGCTGTGGGTTGCTCCCTGGCCGGGGATCAAACTTGTGCTGCAGCAGCTGCGGATAGTGTCATGGGTTGCATCTTAACCCCTTGCGCCACCAGGGAGGCCCTCTCCTGACTCTTGATTCATGCTCTTTGCTTTTTGCTGAGCTGCCTCCAGATGGAAATACCAAATTTTCTTCAGCCTAGGCATATTCTCCCACCTTCTTCATTCTCCTCACCCCTTTTTCTCCCAGTTTCATTCCTGGTGAGGGCAAATTACAGAAAGAACATTTGACCAGGAGTCAACAACTTCCAGTGTAACAGCTGTACAAATTACTCTTTCTGGAAATTGGTTTCTCATCTACACAATGGGAAAATCAACCTACATCTTTCCCATGACTGGTACAAAGATTAAAGGAAATAATTGATATGAAAGAGCTGTGTGGGCTGTCAGATGCTTACACATGGGAGATGCTAGTGATTTTACTGTTGTTAATATCACCTTGCCTAGCTTTGTTTCCTATCCAGAGAGTTGTTCAGTTGGTTCATTCACCTGTGTTTCTAGGGGAAAGGGATGAAAACTTCCTCTGATACCTAGAAACCTAGAAAGATGTCACTATTTCCAATTCTTGGGACAAATTTCCTCACAAGCCAAATGGGAATAAAGATACCAAACATTAAAGGTAATATAAGGATTGAAATGATTAAAAAATGTGAAATCACTGGCACAATGCCTGGCACAAAAGAAATTCTTAATGAGTTTTGACATATTGGTTGCCAACACCTAGAAAAATAAGTTAACAGATGTTGAGGGGCGGCTATGTGCCAGATACTGGACAACAATCCTGCAAGGTAGGTATTACCATCCTCATTTCAGTTTCAGAAGTTTGCCCAAGTTCTCATAACTAGAAAATGACAGAGCTGGTAGTACTAGAAGTCAGACTTCTCTGCAACACACACTCCCCCTCCCCCGCCCGTGAGTTCCTACCAATATGTGCTCCATTCCCTCAGAAAGGATGTCCTTAGCTCAGTCCTAAAGTAGGCAGAATGATGTACCTGACTGGGACACAGTATGTGATGAGAAACAGTTAACTGAATGAAGGAATGACACTCTCCATCCCCTTGAAATATATTCAAACTTATAACAGATGTTAAATATACACAGGAAATGTCTGCAAAGAGTATACACTATTTTCAGCCACTATACACTAAACTCCTCAAAAATACATATGTAATTTTGTTTATGCAACATTAATTTACTGCTTACCATTCTAAGTGCTATGGATGTATAAGCCACAAGGTCCCTGCCCTTGAGGAAGTTAGTCTGATGGGGGAACACAAAATAAGCACTTAAATCAGCATGTGCACAAATATTCTAATATGTGCACAGTAGGTTTCTAAACTGTATGCAGTAGGCCCACAACTGATTAATAACATAACATAAATAATCCTCAAATGCAGTAGATGCCTGATGTATGAGAAAATTACTGGCTTGAGGTTCATTCATAGGTCCAATAAATTTAGAAGCTGCACATCACAATAGCTGTATACACAATAGATACTCAAATGCATAACGGGGACTATGCACAAATAAATCCGTGTACACACGTTTGAAAAGTACACAGCAGGCTCACAAATGGGCAAACACAAGGTGTTTCATATGATAAGCACTGGAAGGGTAATAAATACGCTGCTGTTAAACATCCAATTGTATATATATTATATATATATATGTATGTGTACATACACACACAGGTTTAATTTGTAGCACTACATGCCACAAATGTGCACACGATGGAAGTGCATACAAAACATTTTGAAAGTGTTCATTAAAATGTTGATTGACAATGATTCCTTGAGAGTTAAGAATGGAAGCACCATCTGGGAGATCTCTACGCATAATCTTAGGCGAAATATTTCCATCCTCTTCTTGGGACTCAGGATTCTAAAAACCCATAATCCCAGGGGAGTAAGCACCCTCCTGCCTTCCTTCTTTCAAAGCCCCAGTCGTATCAGCGCTTAGAACGAAGAGCCCAATACGACTCCCACCACCTGAGGGCGAGCAGAAAGGGCTCCTCCCAATCAGGAACCCGAATCCATCTTCCGTGGTCCGCACCGGAAAGACCCGGGAGGAGTGGCCGTGGGGGCGGGGCTCGCGCCAGAGGTGAGGTCATCGAAGGGGTGTCAGTTTAGGCCCACCACCCAACAACGCCAGCTCCTCTTCCGGTCTCTCTCCATAACGCGCATGCGCACCACTGGCCTTTAAACGTGCACCGCCGGTCCATCCGGAAAAAGGATCCGGCATTTTAATTACAACCTTGTTCCTCCGCCGCTGAGGAGGACTATTTGCTCTCAATCTGGGAGGTACTTTTGAGTTCCCGCTTCCAAACAGGGAACCCACGCTAGCCGATTCAACTTGGTCCCCACGGAATGAGAGCTTCCTAGGCTTAGCGTCAGGCAAGGTATGCGAGGCTCAGAGAGACACCCCGCGGAGGGATCCGGTTTGTTGTGGTGAGAGGTGGAGACGCTGACAAACCAAGATGGCGGCGGCGGCGGGGAAGGCCCCGGCGTTTGGGAGGTAACTGTGGTAGTGGTGGATACTGCAGTATTTGGGAGGCAGCGGCAGAGTTTGGAAAGAACGGAGCAGGACGAAGAAGCGGTAGCAATAACGTCAGCCTGAGCCTTTCAGAGCGCGGCAGCCACACGCCCCCTGGGCCCTCGGCGGGCGGCGGCCGCTCCGCTTAGGGCCTAGTCTCCGAGCAGTGTCTCGGCTTCACACAGCGGCGGCCGCCATGAGTCCTTAAGGGCGGTCCGAGCTCTCCAGTCCTAGGGCCCACCATGGAGCCGGGCTCCGATGACTTCCTTCCGCCGCCGGAGTGCCCGGTGTTCGAGCCTAGCTGGGCCGAGTTCCGAGACCCCCTTGGCTACATCGCGAAAATCAGACCCATCGCGGAGAAGTCGGGCATTTGCAAGATCCGCCCACCTGCGGTAAGGCCTGGGGCCGGTGGTCTTCGGTGGCGAGGACGGGGGATGCAGAACTAGGGCTGGAAGGGGTGGAGAAGTCTGGGGTGGAGGGTAGCTTGAGGTGTGGGGAAATTGGGTGCCTGGGACCGTTGTGAATGCGGCGCGGGCCGTGGAAGGGGTGTTGGGGCCAAGGGTTCTCTCGTGGAGTGAGGTCCCCGTTTGACCTGGAATCTGAGATCCACCCCACTCCCACCCGCTCTTCAAAATCATTCCTGGTAAGGTTCAAGATAGGGATGCCTAGTGGATAGGGGAGAGTTACAGAGAGGCACCAGCACATCTCTTAGTTATCGCCCAGGTCAAGGTTTCACTAAAAGTCTTTCTTCCAATGTGTAAGGGAGGCAGCCCGAGGGGTTAGTGAAAAGATCACAACTCTGAAAGGAGACATACCTGAGTTCAAAACTCTATTCTGCAGCTTAGCAGCTGTGTGACCTTGGATAAGTAAGATAATCTCTTTGAGCCCATAAAATGGGTCTCATGAATGGTTCTTTCGAGAATTGGATTAAACTAGCATCTGTGTCGTAGGCATTAGATAAGTGGTAATTATTGTGACTGAAGGTTTTTTGATGTGGTCATTAGTTTGCCCCCATGTGGGTTGACTCATATTTACTCAAACCCTGCCTGGCCAATCTGTCTATGAGAATATGCTAGCTTGGAATACCTGTCAGGAAATCAGTCTTACAGAGAATGTGCTATCTGGCTGGCCTGATATCGGTTCAGGGAGTTGTTCTCTTTTCCTTGTTGAAAACAGTGTCAGGGCCTTTCTTGCACATCAACGCCCCCCACCTCCCACCCAACCCTCACCCACTTCTGAAGAGGCTTGGACAGGTCAGCTTGGGGGTGAATAGGAATCCTTTTCAGAAGATTTCTACTCTGCTATATCCCAGGATGTAGGAAATCCTAGAGGATGGGGCATTTTTGAACTCGCAGAAACAGATTGGAGCTTTGGAAGTCTGCCCCTTTTAGAACATTTGATTCCCAGAGGTCACCAACAAAAGGGCATACATATCTTTGTTCCTAGGCCTGGCTTTAGGCCAGGAGAAGTCCCCAAAGGGCTAGGCTGCCGCCTTGCTGGCATGGAAGAGAACTGATATGTGTTGTTCAGTTGACACTTTGGATTCTAAATCTGGAATTAAGTTTAGGTGGAACAGGGTGTTTTTTGAGTGCGTGTCTCCTGGTTGAAAGGGGAAGGGATATTTCACTCCCACCTGAGGAGGGCACCACAGGCCTCCTTACTCAACTTGGTGCTTTCTGATGCTCAGTCACAGATCTTAGCTGGTTTCAAATGGATCCTCCGAAGTGTTCGGTACGCTAATTTCTTCCTTGTTGGACTCTGGCCACCGATCTCTGAGGTATCCTTGTCCATAGTGAGGGAATGATAGCGAGTAGAAAGCTCAGGAAGACAAGTGGAAGGGTGAGGCCGGAGTCCTGAGCAACCTCAAGGGGGCACTCCCTGAAATGGTCTAGAAGGCCTGTGGGAAAGAGGCATATCTGACATAGGGGATAGCTAGTTGAGGCCTGAATTTCTGTTTTTCTGTCTTGCTCTTATCTGGACAGGCTGGCCTTGTACAGGTGTTGTTACCTTCTTTTGGGGGACTAAGAATGGAGAAAGTGACATGCTCCTGGGAAGGGGCTTGTGTGTGTGTCTGTGTCTGTGTGTGTGTCTTGCAGGAGCTTATCCTTTGTTATATGACTCTTTGCCAACAGTGTGCTTCCTCCAGTCCAAAAGACCTGGCTCTCTGGTTTTGTTCTGTTTTTCCTCCTGTGGAGTTGCTCCTAGGTCCCTTTAGGCAGCTGAGCCTTCTGGATGGAATTTGAAGTACTCATCCATATGGTGCTTGAACACAGGGTGGGGGTATACGTGTACGGGTGGGTGCTAGGAAATTGGTGTTTTACAGATTCTGAACTGCTAGACAGATGATTACTAATGTTGGGGAAGGTGAGTGGGAGGAGAGTGTTGGTACCCTGGAGAAGACCCAGGGAAGTTTGTAGAGCCTTGCGTTCTTATCAGGTAACCCACCTTTTTATCACCAACCTGATAATAGTGACAAAGTGAGTATTTGGCACACAGGCTTATAGGACTGAAGATGGGATGGGGAAGCTTGTAGGTCCCAGGGACAATCAGGCAGAAGGGTTTGATGGACCTTCCACAGCTATCTGTTGCATTCACAACTCCTGCGCTAGGATTCTCGCTCTACTGTTTCCTGTTAGGTTGCTTGATGTTGTACTTACTAGATAGAACTTGAATCAGCAGGAAAGATGGATGCCTGGAGTTCTGGGTTTGAGCATCATTCTGCCTGGGTTAAGTGCACTAAGAGGTGTGCTCTCCTGATGGGAGGCAAGAGGGCATGGAGATCTTGCCTGGGCTTGAATCATACCATTTTAGCCACTTTTGGGGGAGCAGGGGGAGCAGTTTCATCAAACCTCAGGTGTTTGCTATCTGCTGCTGCTGGTGTTGGGGAAAGGAGGAGTATGGAAGGGAGGAGTATGTGCCTGCGAGAGGAGTCCTCTGGCTCCTTTCCTGAAAGTGTGCGAACAGAAGAGGCCAATAGCTTTTTCTTCTCTTTTACTGTGCCCCATCCATATGTACGCATGTATGTATATGTGCATGTATGAGCACTGGTCATCTGGTATAGTGCAGAGAGCCTTGGGCTGGAGGTTAGAAGAAAGAGATTCTAGTCTTAGTTCCACCACTAACAAACCATGTAATTTAGAAAAAAAATGCATTTCTTCTCTGAGCCTCACTTTCCCCATTCATAAAGTGAGGGCATTGGTCTAGGTTACTATATGCTTTTTTTTTTTACCACCCCAGCAGGAATCTAGGCTCTGGGAAGAAGACAACTGTGTGGGAGGTTTTGGAGGAGAGGACATTGTGGAAGGGGGTCTTCACAGACACCCTTTAGTAGGACAGAACAAGTTCCAGTTTGACAGGGCAGTATCTCTTCCACTTTTATTTTTCCCCTGACTTCCTCCTCTTCCCCAAATCCTCCTATTTGCTGCCAGAGTCAAATATCCCAGCACTTACTCTCCAGACTTCATCCCGTACATCTTCCTGTACAGTTGGATGAGAGATGACCCACAGTCAAGCCGTCTAGACTGAATGAGTGCAGATTCTTGCTCCCAGCTCCTTACTCTTTCCTACAGTGTCTGTCTCAGGCCCTTTAAACTGAAGGCATTAAAGGGCCACACCTTTAAGTCCTGCCAGAATTGAAGCTCAGCTACCCTGCATGTGTATTGGGTGGTGGGTCAGCCTTAGATGTCAAATCTAAATGATGATTCCTTTAAATAACATTTTCGTTTGAAAATCACTTTAATTTTCCATATTAACCTTGTGAGAAAGCCAGGTCAAGAATTCATATTCCCACCTTACAGATGTGAAAACAGGTTCAAAAAGGTAAAATCCCAATAGCTAGTAAGTAGTGGGGCTAAATCATGAACCCAGGTCTTCTGACTCCAGATCCTATGTGCTTTCTAGTACTCCCAGACTGTGTGTCCTATAGCATATGCCTAGGGAATGAGATTTCATGTGGATTTAGAGAGTGTTTGGGGTCAGCTGTTTTGGTCCCATCTCCATTACTTGAAATCCTAGCACTGTACTATTGGAAAGATTTAATATGAGAAGTTTCCCGGGGCATATGCTTGGGTATGGACTTAAGGCACTGCCAAGGCTCTTGTGAATTCTGTGTGAGGGGGTGGTGGATTGAGTGTTTGCTAAGTTAATAGGTCTGGGAAGAAGTGAATAGGGGTACTGAGATGCTTTTGGTGCCCTCTGGTCTTGTACATGCTAGAATAACCCAGCCTTCTTTTCCCCTCTGTACCCATTCAGGACTGGCAGCCACCCTTTGCTGTAGAAGTGGACAACTTCAGGTTTACTCCCCGGATTCAGAGGCTGAATGAACTAGAGGTGAGAAGATTAGCAGCTGGTGGCGGGGTTGGGAGAATGAATACCTGAGCTCTGATCCCACTTCCCTCATACCTTCTCTTGCTAAGGTACTTTACCCTAATAGGCCTTTATTCTTTCTTCTATGAAGTTGCATAAAGTACATAGAAGAAGCTTTAGAATTTTTAATATAACCAATATCATGGGGCATTTAACAAAGGCTGAGGATGTCCCTTTCCCACAAAGGTTTACAACTGCTAAAGTTCCTGTCAAATGACCTGCCTTACCTAGATCAACAAAAGGAAAATATGGGACTTGCTAAGACCCTTTCTTGCTTGTCCAGTTGAATGTGACCTCATCTATCCAATTCATCCACTACCTGGTGCTTCCTACCTTCTTGCTATGGTGGTTGGTAAGGTGGGAGGTGGATGGGTCGGAACAACACAAGAACTCTGGTCTGTGTGTTGGATGAGTTGATTCCAAAGTTGGACAGGGGGTCAGGAAGGTAGGTTTCTCCCTGTCCCGTTTGTTCTATACAGGAAGTCCAGGCCCTTCGCATGGATAGGTGAGGTTCTCTGCCAAGGATTTAAAGCTAGATCTGGGTAAGGACCTGGAGTTGCCCATGGAAGATGCAGGTTAGAAGTATGCCACCCCCCTCTGCCTCATTATTACATATCTGCAAGCCTTACTAGATGTCCAGGGATGGGAGGAGTATTAGGCCCAACTGAACATCCCAACCTAAAAACTTGATTACCTTCTACACCACAGTTCCTCAGCCTTGGCACTTTTGATATTTTGGGTCATATAATTTTTTCTCATGCAGTACTATCCTGTGCACTGTAAAATATTTATCAGCATCCCTGACTTCTCATTAGTTGCCAGTAGTACCCTTTCCCAGTTATGGCAGCCAAAAAGGCATTGCTAAATCCACCTGGGGGCAAAATTGCCTCTCATTGAAGAACAACTGTTCTAGAGTTCATCTAGGTGTTGTTCTGGTCCAAGCAAAAATCATCTCATAGAGGTACAAGTTCCTTAAAGAAATGGATATGACCAAGTCTTTGGGAGTACATCTGGGGCAAGGTATTGCCTATCATGGATGAGGAGCAGGTTTGCTAGAGATAATCTAGAGATGGTGTTGGCTACTGAGGAGGAGCAGGGATGACTCCATCTTGGAAAGCTAGAATTGTGGAAGCAGTAAGGTTCCTGACCCCTTAAGGGTTCTCACAGCTAAGGAGCCATACGTTATTTCTTTCTACAAGTAGACCTTAATTTTCCTTGTCCATAAAATGGAAAGAACTATCCCCCCTAAAGGGATCAGAGAAAGGTAGTGAATGGTAATGAATATCTAATTCTTCAGAGAACCAGACCCTTTGACCAGGGTATGGTAGTTGTAGACTTGGGGCCTTGGTGAGCCCATCGTGGGTCACTGAGGTCACTTGAATCACTGAAGTTCCAGGGAAACATGGTATGTGCTTTGTTCCTAGGATTTTTGGCCTACATTGGCTCCTGAGTCGGCTTGGTGCCAGTGCTCTTGATATATATACCATCTCTTAGTTCTTTAGACCATTGTGTCTTTAGCATGTACACTCACACTTCAGGTATCATAGAACAAGTTTCATGTGCATATGAGATGAATGTGGTTTTTCAGAGCCTGTATTCTCTGAAACATGCCCAGAGTTCAGGTAGACCCTGGAGTTTCCAGTGGGCCTACATTGTTCTTCTCATAAATCTACCCTTCTGGGCTAAATGTACTAGGCAGTTATTTTATCCCTTTTGGGGATCAGAAAACAGGCTTCAGAGAGTAGAACTGATTTGCTCAAGCTCTACAACAAGTCAGTGGCAGAGGAAAAACTGAAACAAGTTATTTCACTTCTAGTCTCTTGCTACCTGCTCTGTGACTTTAGGAAACAGGCTCTCTGTAAAAGATGGTGATACACAGCCCTGTTGGGGAGATTGAGAGAGAGTATATGTAAAGCTTTGGTTATTGTGGGGCCCTAGGGCTTATCCTATTGACTAGAGGGTGACAGAGATGAGAGCCCCTGATAGTGGGCTGCTCCTATCCTTTCTCCTCATCTAAGATTAGGCCAGAAGACGGGTGAGGTGGAGGGGAAGGCCAGCTTCTTTGAGCCATATCTTCTCTAGGCCCAGACCAGAGTGAAACTGAACTACTTGGACCAGATTGCCAAATTCTGGGAAATCCAGGGCTCCTCCTTAAAGATTCCCAATGTAGAACGGCGGATTTTGGACCTCTACAGCCTCAGCAAAGTAAGAACAGGTTTTTCTTAAACTCCTACCCACCTCACTCCCTAATATTCCTTATATTCTGGGGGCTTCCTGGGCTTAGATATTGAACCTCTAGTCTGCAATAGAAAGGGCACAGCCTGGTAGCACACATGCTGTCTTTAGAACTTCTTGGCATCTCTTGCTGCAATTTGAGCCTGAGTGGTGGTAGTGGGAGGTGGGGGTAGCTCCCAGTGAATGTGGGACTGGCGTTGTCCTCATTGCCCTTTCTACAGGTCTACTTCCTCATGTGTATACACACAACACATCCATGTTCCTTCCCACTTCTTGCAGATCGTGGTGGAAGAAGGTGGCTATGAATCCATATGTAAGGACCGTCGGTGGGCCCGGGTAGCCCAGCGCCTCAACTACCCACCAGGCAAAAACATTGGCTCCCTGCTACGCTCCCATTATGAACGCATCGTTTATCCCTATGAGATGTACCAGTCTGGAGCTAATCTAGTGGTAAGAATGCCAGACTAGGGTTTCCCCCCAGATACTGATTTCCACACTTTCTCTTAATGGAACTGGTTCAGTGGACTGGAGACCTGGAAACCAGATTCCATCCTTTTAGTGGTGTTTATTCTTTTCCCACACTGCCCAGATGAGAGGTCCTAGAGGTACTCACAGGGCTAGCCTACTCTGTTAGGTGATGAAATTGTAACTTCTAGAGGAATTAAAAGGCAGGAGAGATCTTTTGGGCTGGAGAGGTCTGCGAAGAGATGAGGTCTGATTTAGTTGGGGAAGTTGGAAGGAGGAATGGCGTAAGCAAAGGCATAAGAAGAATTTTCAGTGTGTATGCTAGTGTTAGTGGTAAAGACTTATTGACTGGGACTTACTGGTGAGGGTCAGGGGCTTGTAACCACAGCTTTGGTTTGCCATTGAGTGAAGCTAGAGGTACATCCTTGCTGTTGGGGCTAGGACCCCCTGCCCTGACCCTTATCCTTTACTTGTCCCCAGCAATGCAATACACGTCCATTTGATAATGAAGAGAAAGACAAGGAATACAAACCACACAGCATTCCCCTTCGGCAGTCTGTGCAGCCTTCCAAGTTCAACAGCTACGGCCGGCGGGCTAAAAGACTGCAGCCTGATGTGAGTACTTCTCTTCTAAATTAGAGCTTTAGGGGTAGAGAGAATCTTCACCCTCCCTCTGGCCAAGGCTCTCTGTTCTGCATTCTACTCTCCTTTCCCTCAGTTCTCTTAAGCAGTAGTGTGCCTCTCTCTGGCCTTACTTTTGTTGTTTACTCTCAGCTGAACTTAGAAGCTGGTTCTTGATCTGTTCATGCAATAGCTTTTCTTGCCTACCTTGTTCCTGACTCACTCTGCTCAAAGGGTAGAACTCTTCTTCCTCCTTATATCTATCTCCCAGTTAAGCACTGGAGATATAACAGAAGGAGACAGGCACTGTTTCTGGGCTCACTGAAGCATAAATTTAGCAGATTGTATTAGTCATTGCCATTTATTGGTAGTGCCAAACACTGTTAGATTTCTTCATACATATTAATCCTCAAATCCCCATGTAACTGTAAGGTAGGAGTTAATACTCTCATTTTACAATTGGGAAAACTGAGATCCCATCTTAATTTCTTTCCAAGAGGGGTGAGGAGGCATCTCATTTGCCCCCAGTTTCCAAAAAGTAGCTCTGGCCCACCTATGCCTCAGCCCCTGGCAGGATCTCAGGTGATGTATAGTCGAAGTTATTTTTCTTTTAGGATGTGGCTGTCTGTCCCAAATAACAGTCTTGATTCATTTTCTTCTTTTCTTCCAGCCGGAACCTACAGAGGAAGACATTGAAAAAAATCCAGAGCTGAAGAAGCTACAAATCTATGGGGCAGGCCCCAAGATGATGGGCCTGGGCCTCATGGCTAAGGATAAGACTCTGCGGAAGAAAGGTGAGACCTGATAGGCTGGGGCACTGTGAAAGATGGCCTCACCTTGGGGGAGGGGATGGGGTCCTGACTGTTCAGAACTGTTCTTTAGAACCTCTGCTCTCTCTCTTAGATAAGGAAGGACCTGAGTGTCCCCCCACTGTAGTAGTGAAGGAGGAGTCAGGTGGGGATGTGAAGATGGAGTCAGCCTCACCCAAGACCTTCCTGGAAAGCAAGGAGGAGCTGAGTCACAGCCCAGAGCCCTGTACCAAGATGACCATGAGGCTGCGGAGGAACCACAGCAATGCCCAGTTTGTAAGAACCCAGCCCTGACTGCCTAATACTTTATTTCTCATCCCTTCAACAAGCATTTCCCCAGCATAGCGCTGGACCAGGTTACATTAAACAGAAAAGTAGGCTTGGTGGGGAGACAAGGCCAACTCAAATGGAACAAGGAACAAGAAAAGGTGATCAAGTACTGTCATCATAAGTGCTGGAAGGGTCCAGAGGATACTCCCTGTCCATTGCTTCAGGATAAGGGCTGAGCTCCTCATTACCATGCATTATCCAGTCTTTGCTGACCTCTAGCTTCTTGCCCCAGCACTGCCCACCTCACTTCTCTGCTGTAGCCACACTGAACTACTAGTAGGTATGTTCATTTCTTTCCCTGAGACACACCATGCTTTCTGCCATCTTTTGCATGTTATTTCTTCTGCCTGGTAGAGTTTCCGCCTCTGCTCCACCCCATTGCCAGACTTCAGTTGCCTTCAGATCTCAGTTTCAAGTGTCACCTTTTCAATAAAACTCTTAAACTGGTCCCTCTTAATTCCCAGCTGATTTGAGTGCTTCCTTCTCTACGCTCCCACAGTACCCTTTATGGACCAGTTTCTACACTGCCCTGAAGTTTTTATGTATGTGTGTGGAGTACTGTATATACAATTAGAAGGTGGATACCTTTTGTCACTGTGCCACAAAGTTCAGCATATTGTTGAACCCATAGTGTTCAGTGTTAATTGAATGAGTCAAAATGGAGAAACAAGACTGAATGATGAAGACTGCTTTAGGGCCTCCCTGGTGGCACAAGGAGTTAATAAGTTTCAGCATTATGAAGCTATCGGAAGCCACTGTAGCACAAGTTCAATCCCTGGCCAGGGAGCTGACCCACATGGCACAGCAGACCTTGCCTTTCTCGCCCGCTGCTCCCCTTAGCAATGTATTTCAGTCAATCCACCTGTTCCCACTCTGTCTCTGGTGAATCCTCTGTTCTGTTCCCACTCTGTCTCTGGTGAATCCTCTCACTCCCCACATCTCTGGCCTATACCCCAGCTCTTGTATGAATAAACACATCTTTATAAAGAAAAAAAGAAGACTGCTTTAATACCTCTAACAGTTTATCTTGGGAGAGGTTCTGTACATGTAGTTAAATTCCAGACCTGCCATGACTAGCCTGTACAGGGCCTTGAATGATCCAGCCAGTGCACACAGCAAGTTTCTAATAGAGAGCTCTGTGGACTAGGTTACTCTCTGGGGGGGCCTGATGTTTGAAGACTGGATAGAGCTTAGGTTGATGAACTTTTGCCTCCCTCCCCTGGCAGATTGAGTCATATGTATGCCGGATGTGTTCTCGAGGGGATGAGGATGACAAGCTCCTGCTGTGTGATGGCTGTGATGACAACTACCACATCTTCTGCCTGCTGCCTCCTCTGCCTGAGATTCCCAAGGGTGTCTGGCGGTGCCCAAAGTGTGTTATGGCGGTAAGACCTTCCCAGTCCCAGGCCTTGCCTGCTTTCATCAAGCCTTATTGAGAGTAACCTAGCTCAGCCACAGTCGTACGTTTTTTGGATCCCTGTGATGGGGCTAGGCTGGGCAGAGCTTTGGGAGAAAGAGAAGATTCAGGCTTTGGTTGTTTCCTTTGGGAACTCTTACACCACCCGGTGAGGTGAGAGTCATTAAACCGACTGTGTGATGACGTGGAATCAGATGCTAAATTGTGTGTTAGGAACTCTGAGGTATAGAAGTTCAGGGGTGAGGAAAATGAAGTTAGTAACCTGGGGAGGTGTCAGAAATGAGATTTGGAGGATAGGAATATGAAGAAAATACTGTTACTTCAGTTTCCAAAGTGTTTATTCTGAGGTTGTTGGGTTTTTTTTGTTTGTTTGTTTTGTTTTGTTTTTTAAAGAAAGCTTAAATTACTTGTCATCTTACCACCTAGAGACAACCAGGTAAATAGTCTGGTAATGATCAGGTATATTTGCTGCTCTTTTTTTTTTTTTTTTATTGCTGCATCTATATAATTATCTTGAACAAATGTGGGACCTTATTGTATATTTTCACTTATTACTCCATAATCATTTTTCTATATTTATCCATGGATGATTTTTGTTTTCCTTGTAGGGTCCGATAGGAGTATAAAGTTTACTTATTTTGGGGCCTCCCCAGTGGCGCAGCGGTTGAGCGCTGGGTTGCGAAGCTGCCCGCGGCCTCTGCGGTGCCGGTTCGATCCCCGGCTGCTCCCCGGCCACCGGAGGAGGGTCCCGCATGGTGCGCAGACCTCTCCTGCCACCCGCTGCTCCCCTCAGCAGTGTCCTTCGGTCCTTCTGCCTGCTCTGCTCCCCGCTCTGGCTCTGGTGAATTCTCTCACCCTCCCGCGCTTCTGACTGTACCCAGTGCATGTATAAAACAAAACAAACAAACAAATAAATAAATAAAAAAAAACATGCCTCTATTAAAAAAAAAAATAAAAAAAAAAAAGTTTACTTATTTTCCTTCTGTTGTGATAGATTGGCTTGCAGTGATGTAGGCTTTAACCGGAGGGAGTGGTCAAGTGTTCCAGACTGGGGTGAGAGGAATGCAGGAGTAAAGGTATATTCACAGGGAATATTGAAAGCAAAGGGAGAGTCTACCTAGTGTAAGAGAGGCAGCAAGGAGGGCAGCTGAAGCAGCAGTGAGTGTTAAGAGGTCTCTGAAGGTCTGTTTTATGAGCTTTCTAGTTTCATCCAAATTCTGAGTGCTCATCTGCATTTCTCTTTGGGTTTCTGGAGAGCATATGTTGACAGTTTTTTGCTTTGACTTAGGGATTTGATTCTACTAGTCATAAAAACCAGGTGTGCACATGCGCGCACACAGATGAGGAACAAGAACCAAGGCAGTGTATGTTAGCCTTCGTAGTAGTGGAAATTCCATTAGGGAGGAGTTTGAGTACCAACAGTTTATAGACTGGGGTATATATATGGCTCTCATTTAAAACCATGGCTATAGGTACACAATGAGGGAGTTTTATGTGGTAGTCTTTTGTGGTAGTCTAAAGAATAGGACTGTGGTTTGACACTGTAGAAACTGGTACTTCTGTTTTTCATCCTCCAACATACTTGAATGTCCATTTTCCCAGGCCTGTAGTTCTAGTCTGGACATAAAAATGTTTTCCTGAGCACCTTGTAGAAAACTCACATTTTTGCTCAAGAGGAAGAGATAGTAACAGAAGAGCATAGAATAGCATATTTAAGTCAGGGTCTGTGGTATAGCAGTCCTAAAGGAAGAGAAGAGCAAAACTGTGGTAGAGGGTGCCTGTAAGAATGAGAAAACTTAGCTGAAGTTGCAGGAGAAAAAGGTGGAACTCTATAGTAGGCCTCCCTCAGTGGCCCTGAGTGGAAACCTAGGGCTCTTCTACATTCCTATTCCTACCCTATATTCAGTTCCACCTTTGAGGATTCTCCACCTCTTTCCCTCTGCCTCGGTGACATGTTCTTTGGGTTTCAGGAGTGTAAGCGCCCCCCCGAAGCCTTTGGCTTTGAGCAGGCTACCCGGGAATACACTCTGCAGAGCTTTGGCGAGATGGCTGACTCCTTTAAAGCCGATTACTTCAACATGCCTGTACACGTAGGTGATGGAGGACTGGGGTCGTAGGTGTTGGTGCCTGATGGTCTCAGCTCTCCTGGGTCAGTTGGGCAAGGATACGATGAGTCTCGGTCATCTGCTACCCCTATTTCCCAGATGGTGCCCACAGAACTCGTGGAGAAGGAATTCTGGCGGCTGGTGAACAGCATTGAGGAAGATGTGACTGTTGAATATGGAGCTGACATCCATTCCAAAGAATTTGGCAGCGGTTTCCCTGTCAGTGACAATAAGCGGCACCTAACCCCTGAGGAGGAGGTGAGTAGGTGACTCACGGTTATATTATCAATGTGAGCTTAGGCAAGTCATTTAGTACCGTGAAGGATTCTAAACTCTTTAGAATGGGGATTATGCCTGCTTTACATGGGTGCTGTGAGATTTAGATGAGAGATGATGGTGGTTAAGAACACAGCCTAGTATCTGGCATGGCATCTCTAGCCATGAGATTGGCAATTTACTTGTCTATAGAATGGGATAGTATCTGCCTCACACATGTGTTATAATAATTAATTGAGACAGTGTATGAAGTATCTGACAGAGTGCTTGGCTCATTCATAAGAAATGTTCAGGGACTGGGACTGTATATGCAGGAAACAGTGAGAACCTAGGCCTGCCTCAAAGGAAGGGTGCATTTGTTCTGGAGCAGGATCTTTTAACTTGGAAGTATTTTTGATGAGTGGGTACATCAGGTGGGTACCCCCTGAAATTGAATTGAATTGAAATTTTATGTATGTCTTTAGAAACTGAAAGGAAGAGATACCTATACTTTTTAGATGTTTCAGAAAGGTTTGTGACCTCAAAATTAATGTTCCCTGGACTAGAGATCTCAGCTCCTTAGCATAACTCATCCTCTTTCTGCAAATATCTGTCCTGACAGGAATATGCTACCAGTGGTTGGAACCTGAATGTGATGCCAGTGTTGGAGCAGTCTGTACTCTGCCACATCAATGCAGATATCTCCGGCATGAAGGTACCCTGGCTTTATGTGGGCATGGTCTTCTCAGCTTTTTGCTGGCATATTGAGGATCACTGGAGTTACTCCATTAACTACCTCCACTGGTGAGCTGGGGCTCTGGGGAATCAGGGAGGCAGTTAGGGTGGGCTCCCTCAAGGCCATGGATGTGACCATTCTGTGTCTTTCTACTTGAACAGGGGTGAGCCAAAGACTTGGTATGGGGTACCCTCACTTGCAGCAGAACATTTGGAAGAAGTGATGAAGAAGCTGACACCTGAGCTCTTTGATAGCCAACCTGACCTCCTGCACCAACTTGTCACCCTCATGAATCCCAACACCCTCATGTCCCATGGCGTGCCGGTGAGTACCCAGGAAACAAGGACAAGGGGTAGGAATGATTTAGTGGTAGCCTTTGCAGTGGTTGAATCTGGCATCTACTCTGTCCCTTTCTCATTTATGTTCTTAGTTGGACTGTGGGTTTGATGGGTCTTAGAGACCAAAAATTATAGTGGTAGGATATACAGTGTGATGGTGAACTCTCAAAATGTGTTTGAGGGCCACACATTTTGGATGGTTTCTTATATCTGCATTCCAGCCAGCAAAACGAAGTGGAGGAAGGATGGGGCAAGACCACTTTTCTTACTCGCAAGGGCACACACCATTTCCATTCATCTGTCAGTCACAACTTAGTCACATGACCACATCTAACTGCAAGCAAAGCTGGGAGATTTAATTCTTATTCTGGGTGGTCATGTACCAGCTTGAATTAAAGGTCATGTTGTTAGGAGAAAAGCTGGAAATGAATATCAATGGACAACTAGTAGTCTGCCATACTTTCCATACTG